>NC_079212.1:7306824-7346824 GCF_029633865.1 Lampris incognitus | reverse complement strand
TGCAAGAGACAACAAAACCGCTGTGGTACCTTGCAGTTAAACTGCAAAGAGAATCCATGATCGAACGCCAGAACCGGATGTTCTGCACAGATCGTGCAACTGAGTGTAGACTAACTGTGTCTGTTACTCGGTTCCCTTTATGTCAGATAAAACCGCATAAATATTGCCTGACACCTTAGATCGGGGCTCTCCTCCTCTTTAAGGTTGTAGAGTCCATACCGGGAATCAGGGACACTTTATTTGTTATGTACTTGCGCACATGTAATGAAGCGAAATATCGTTTCCCCGAGCCCACGGCAGTGCAACACAATGGCAAAAACACATATCCAAAAATGACAAGGATACACATATCAAACTTCAAAAACAATAATTCACTGTCCAAGAGAACAAACGCCAGGATGGCTGTCAGATCTGCCGGTCTGCATGGGCTAGCAGTTAGTGTAGCCTGCCCCGCTTCCGCATCCTGTCAGACCACCCTCGGTGTTTCCTCTTCGGACGCAGCTCCAGGCAGGGGCCGTGGTCCCTGGGCCCACTGGACTCAGCAGACCAGGCTCCCCCAGCCGATTCAACGTCTGCTCTCCCAGCCAGACACCTTCGACACAGTCAATGCTAAGAGAGGCCGCCACCACCAGACCGCCCTCGGTGTTATCGGAATTGCCGGTCTTCATGGGCTAGAAGTTAGCTTAGCCTGCCCCGCTTCTGCCTACTGTCAGACTGCTCTTGGTGTTTCCTCTTCAGGTGCAGCTCCAGGCAGGGCCGTGGTCCCTGGGCCCACTGGACTCAGCAGACCGGGCTCCCCCAGCCGATTCAACGTCAGCTCTCCCAGCCATCAAGCGAAGACACAACTTAGATGCAGACGTGGACAAAGACACTGCATGGACGGTACTGGTAGATGTAAGTTCGCGCCGCCATCTTCCCACTCTTCCCACACCGGTTCTGGGTGAGGCCGCTGCAAACCTGAGTTCGCGCCGCCATCTTCCCACACCAGAAGCGGAAGCCAAACTAGTATGTATATGCTACCAATGAAATCCTGTGTAGAACTGGGTCCTTTGTCTCACTCTGTTCTGAAGGTTGATCAGAAAATTGATCTAACAGATTCAGATTCTGCTAGGATTACTACCAGATCACTTTCACATTACATTACAGTCATTTAGCCGACGCCTTTATCCAAAGCGGCTTACAATAAGTGCATCATTTAACGTAGGAAATCAGGAGAACCACTAGTCATCGGAGGTCATAAGTGCATCTAAACAAGCAGCTAAGAGCAAAACCAGTGCTAAAGTAAAAGTGCAAGAAAGAGATGTTTTTTTTTAATGAGTGAATACAATAAGTGCTAAGAGCAAGTAACAGGGTAGTAGTTCTTGAGGAGGTGAGTTTTCAACCTGCGCCGAAAGATGGGCAGCGACTCCGCTGTCCTGACATCAGTGGGGAGTTCATCCCACCACTGTGGGGCCAGGACAGAACAGAGCCGGGACCGGGTCGATCGGCAGCAGGGGCCTCTGAGCGACGGGGCAACCAGGCGTCCCGAGGCAGCAGAGCGAAGTGGTTGGGCGGGGGTGTAGGGCTTGACCATGGCCTGGTAGGTAGGTAGGTAGGTAGGAAGGAGGTGTTCACTGCCTACTTTCGCCGAACCGTGCACCTCGTGCAGAGAAAAACAGGCATCACGTCTATTCTCTGTGTGGCTGCTCCGATCCGTTGTCATGGTCACCCAAATGACGAGCGAGAGGTTCCGCCGCACCCATGCGCTGCTCAGGTGAGACAAGAATATTTTTGAAGAAGTGAAAAAGATTCGCAGACGCCCAGTCGGTGAGCGGGAAGAGCTCTCTATCGGCTTTCTATCATCCATTGCGCGGTGGGGGGGAGGGGGTTTTAAAGAGAAATGAAGGGGAGACAGAAAGAGGGGAGGGTGTGAGAGAGAGAGAGAGAGAGAGAGAGAGAGAGAGAGAGAGAGAGAGAGAGAGAGAGAGAGATGGTAGAAGGCACAGTATAGATTTCTATTCTCCGTCACTTTCATCTCTTCATAACTGAATCCATTTCCCCAAGCAGCCGGGAAAAGCTTTTAGCCAGCACTTGAAAGTGTGCGGCCTAAAAGGCGAAGCCGCGCCGTGATTGAAGGTCATGTGATAATGTGTCATGTGGAGAGCTCGGGCTTTGTGAGGTTATTTCTCAACCTATGATGCCCCCCCCCACTCCCCCCCTCCAGCAGCCCTCTCTCCTCCTCCCCTACAGTTATATCCTAGTTACATGGATAGCGATTGCGCCTCTAACTTTGACCATAAATCTTGCACTGCAACTTCTAAATGATGTATGGTCCGCAGGCTGGGCCGTGCACCACCCTCGTGATGTATAGGACCTGTTTTAAGTGCTTGGAATGGTTTTCTGTACTCGATAAAGAAAAGGGGAAAAAAAGAAGAAAACGCCACAAACCGAGGGAAGCGTGTCACAAAACGAGTATTAAACACGGAGGCCGTGTGCAAAACACTTTGACTCGTCCTGTCATGGAAGGAAGGTCCAACTGCAGAAGTACCGGAGCGTTTCATGTCACAAATCAAATGGGCCTCTTTCCCGTCCAACAAAGTAAGACTGCATTTCAAACATGCACGGCCATGAGCACCGCTTCATAATTCATCTGTCTTGGGGGGGGGGATGCTGCATTGTGTCCTGCATCGCGGCAGTAAGAGGTGAACAACGTGCTCACAATAGCTTCAGACTTCAACAAGACATCAGTTCTGCAGAGGCGAGTGATGGTGCCCAGATAGCGAAACTGCTGTGGGCCGGACCCGTCCCACACTCGACACTTTCATCTGGCCCACATACTGTGCGGAATGATGGCACTTGGGCGGTCCGCTCCTGTTTGCCAGATCTGGGCCAGAACCAAGCCATAGCAATGCCGCATGTGCCACATATTTGCCAAAAGGTGGCCATATTTGTTTTGTGATATTTGGGCCATATTCACCATTTACCCCACGGGCCACTTCAGGGTCACACCCAGAGCACATGTTGCCCAGAGCACCGCATCTTTGCCAGAAAAGGCCCCACATTTGATTTGGCGTATTTGGGCCACTTCAGGTTCACATCCCTTTTGTCAGGGCCAGAAGAAGGCCATCGGTGCAGCATCATTGCCTGAAGTGGCCCACATCCGGACGCTCTCCGGGCGGCGTAATGGGGGTCGCTTGACTGACTAATCATTATTTCTTCTTCATTGTTTTCAGCAGGTGATTGGAACAGCGGCTGCATAAGCTCGGCTTGCTTTTAGCATGCTGCACAGGCTTACATGACTTACAGGGAGAGGAGATTCAGCTCAGGGGAAATCACGGTGGCAGGAGCGGGGAGGTAAACCCATTCAGACGGATTCAAAGGAAAGCAATCAGCGTGTGTGGACATCTGGCCTGATCTGTATTGCCCACGGACAGCCTAAGCAACCTTCCCGAGGTCTCATTAAAGAGAGGAGCCGAGAGGAGCCGGCGAGGAGGACGTCGGATCGGAGCAGGTAAAGTGTACCTTTCCTTTCTGCCGAACCTCGCCTCAGTCCAGCTCGGTCCTGTTCACTCTAGCAGTTCGCTTTAATTGCTCCGCTGATTTCAGTTCAGTTCGTTTGTGTTTGATTCGACCGGGTTCGACACTGTGGAACAGATATGCAAAGACGATAGTGTCCAAGGGTGACGTCATGCCCCCCCCCCCGCCCAGCACGGAAATGACGGCTACGATTTGTGGGTTGGAAAAAGTGAACGACGTCAGTCATAGAGAAGCCTGTCTGTAGAGATCATCCAACACAACCTATTTATCCCCACCCTTATAAACTGACTGCAGGTACCCCCACCCTTATAAACTGACTGCAGGTATCCCCACCCTTGTAAACTGACTGCAGGTATCCCCACCCTTATAAACTGACTGCAGGTATCCCCACCCTTATAAACTGACTGCAGGTATCCCCACCCTTATAAACTGACTGCAGGTATCCCCACCCTTATAAACTGACTGCAGGTATCCCCACCCTTGTAAACTGACTGCAGGTATCCCCACCCTTATAAACTGACTGCAGGTATCCCCACCCTTATAAACTGACTGCAGGTATCCCCACCCTTATAAACTGACTGCAGGTATCCCCACCCTTATAAACTGACTGCAGGTATCCCCACCCTTATAAACTTGACTGCAGGTATCCCCACCCTTATAAACTGACTGCAGGTATCCCCACCCTTATAAACTTGACTGCAGGTATCCCCACCCTTATTAACTGACTGCAGGTATCCCCACCCTTATAAACTGACTGCAGGTATCCCCACCCTTATAAACTGACTGCAGGTATCCCCACCCTTATAAACTGACTGCAGGTATCCCCACCCTTATAAACTTGACTGCAGGTATCCCCACCCTTATAAACTGACTGCAGGTATCCCCACCCTTATAAACTTGACTGCAGGTATCCCCACCCTTATTAACTGACTGCAGGTATCCCCACCCTTATAAACTGACTGCAGGTATCCCCACCCTTATAAACTTGACTGCAGGTATCCCCACCCTTATAAACTTGACTGCAGGTATCCCCACCCTTATAAACTTGACTGCAGGTATCCCCACCCTTATAAACTTGACTGCAGGTATCCCCACCCTTATAAACTGGCTGCAGGTATCCCCACCCTTATAAACTGACTGCAGGTATCCCCACCCTTATAAACTGACTGCAGGTATCCCCACCCTTATAAACTGACTGCAGGTATCCCCACCCTTATAAACAATACAGTGGCATAACGACCGGTTTCATATGCAAAGATGGGCGTGACCATTAACCAGAGTTGCAATGGCCATGTGTACTATTCACAGAGGATTTGGGGAATAGTTGTAATCACGGCATTGTAAGATGGGGACAGATGTACTCTTGGGCCCTCCTCAGTAGTCAAAGAGGCCATCTATCAGAATCAGAATCAGAATCAGAATCATGTTTCTTGGCCATGTAGGTTTGCACACACATGGAATGTGACTCTGGTTTCGTGACTCTCTCAGTGTACGTAACATAGAATAACAACACTACAACACAACACTCTTCACATATATACACAAGGACTGGCTATATAGAGGTGAAATAAGAGGTGATAAAGTGCAGTGGTGCAGAGAATATATCAGAGATGCTGAAATAGATGTTAGCAGGTTACTTACATACATGCCTTAGGTAGATGGACATGACAGAGCGTACCAGTATACGTACAACATACAGTACAGTATATACACCATGTACAGTACAGTATATACACCATGTACAGTACAGTATATACAACATGTACAGTACAGTATATACAACATGTACAGTACAGTATATACACCATGTACAGTACAGTATATACAACATCTACAGTGCAGTATATACAATATGTACGGTACAGTATATACAACATGTACAGTGCAGTATATACAACATGTATAGTACAGTATATACAACATGTACAGTGCAGTATATACAACATGTATAGTACAGTATATACACCATGTACAGTACAGTATATACACCATGTACGGTACAGTATATACAACATGTACAGTACAATATATACAACATGTACAGTACAGTATATACAACATGTACAGTACAGTATATACACCATGTACAGTACAGTATATACACCATGTACAGTGCAGTATATACAACATGTACAGTACAGTATATACAACATAGTTGTATTTATTTGACAGTGTTAAACGTTCATTTGAATGACAGCTTGCGGAAAGAAGCTGTTTTTACATCTGGTTGTTTTGGGGTACAGTGCTCTGTAGCGCCCACCAGAGGGGAGGAGTTGGAACAGGTTGTGACCAGGGTGTGATGGGTCTGCAGTGATGTTGCCTGCCCGTTTCCTGACTCTGGAGGTGTGTAAGTCCTGAATGGAGGCCAGGTTGGCACCAGTGGTTTTCTCTGCAGACCTAACTGTCCGTTGTAGTCTGGCCCTGTTCTGCTCGGTGGCGGATCCAAACCAGACAGTGATGGATGTGCAGAAGACAGACCGGATTATTGCAGAGTAGAACTGAATCAGCAGTTCCTGAGGCAAGTTGAATGTGAAGATCTATGTGACGAGGGAACAACCATCCCTGAACCGGGGGGGTAAGAGTACATCTGTCGCCATCTTACAACGCTGTGATTGCAACCATTCTCCAATCCTCTGCGAACAGATGCCTCCTCTACCCCACCTAGCTGCCGGACACCTGGATTTCTCCCAAGGGAGATGAATACAGTACGTATCAACCAACCCAACCCAACCAATCAATCAATCAATCAACCAACCAATCAATCAATCAATCCGGTCACCTGTAGTAGATTTGTCTTGAATGCCATATCCATTACGTGGTACCATGGTGCTGAGGGAACATGTGGCCGGCTGACGCCTCAGCTGGGTGGGTGCACCTCAGAGGAGAAGGAGTCTGTCACATCCACCTTTCTAATGGGACAACTGTCCTGTCTGACCACTGCAAGGGAGAGAGAGAGAGAGAGAGAGAGAGAGAGAGAGAGGTGGAGGAGAAAAGAAGACCAGGAGAGGAATACTGAAAAACACATTGAGCGTTCCTCAACTTTTGCCCGACCCCAGAAAACACACGTCTGTCTTGTGTGTCATGGCTCACCGAGACCCCCCCAAAAATCTCCAAACGAAACCTAATCCAGCATTGTTCTCCGAGAAATGACTTGAGTTCTCCTCAGCCCCAACCTGAGACGTCAGACAAATTCCCTTATACTGTGTGATAACAGTCTAGTCCCACCCAGACAGACCTACAAACTCTCAACGTGGTTTAGCTTCACCCCGCCGGCTTCTGTTTGTCTCCAAACACACACTTCACGAGATAATGGCCCACTCACGACAAAGAAACTTAACGGTTCTTCTCCCCTTCTTCTAAAATGCTGCCTATAGCCCCACGTGGTCTGATTTAAACCATGCACAGTTTTGCACTTCGTTTCTCCTAAAACGGAGGGGAGGGGGGGGGGATTAAGGAGAAACTGTTCAGAATTCAATAAATGTAAACCCCCCCCCCCAAAACATCACATAAGATGAGGACACGACTATTACAAAAGTTTTCCTCTTCGACCAAAGTTTCGCCTCGTGCCATCAAGTCGAGTCGACCCGAGTCGCTGCCGTCCCGGCTAATGGAGCCGTGACATACGGCGTCCTTATCAGCCTTTCGCTGCAGAAACCACGGCAGCAGATAAAACTGTCAAGAGAGGCCCGAGCGGAAGTGACACACGGCCCCGGTTCTCCGCGGCCTTGACTGGGACTGTGATAATCCAGGCGGCCTTCAGAGCCCTCTGCTAATAAGATATTTGTTAACGGCAGAGGTCCTACGTCCTGTCAGCGCACCTTCGTGTGGGCTTGTTTGCCGAGCCGGACAGCTTTCAGGCTTCTTCTCTGAAGCAAATGCAGGGCCTTATCGTGCAGTGTGTGTGTGTGTGTGTGTGTGTGTGTGTGTGTGTGTGTGTGTGTGTGTGTGTGTGTGTGTGTGTGTGTGATTGGACCTAATCGTTCTAACTTTTTGCAAACGGTCTCTGAACTTTTACCTCATCTGAGAGAATGAGCTTGGTTTTGTCATCCGAAGCGAATGATGTCATCGTGGACCCTAACCTCATGTAGATGAACCTGAGCGGTGGACAGGTCGACGGACGAGATCAAGGCGGGAGTCTCCGTGCACTGTGATGTTTGCGGGTGACATTGTGATCTGTAGCGAGAGTAGGGTGCAGGTGGAGGAGAGCCTGGAGAGGTGGAGGTATGCACTGGAGAGAAGAGGAACGAAAGTCGGTAGGAGCAAGACGGAATACGTATGTGTGAATGAGAGGGAGGACAGTGGAATGGTGAGGATGCAAGGAGTAGAGGTGACGAAGGTGGATGAGTTTAAATACTTGGGGTCAACTGTCCAAAGTAATGAGGAGTGCAGGAGAGAGGTGAAGAAGAGAGTGCAGGCAGGGTGGAGTGGGTGGAGAAGAGTGTCAGGAGTGATGTGTGACAGAAGGGTACCAGCAAGAGTTAAAGGGAAGGTTTACAAGATGGTAGTGAGACCAGCTATGTTGTATGGTTTGGAGACAGTGGCACTGACGAAAAGACAGGAGGTGGAGCTGGAGGTGGTGGAGTTGAAGATGCTGAGATTTTCATTGGGAGTGATGAAGAAGGACAGGATTAGGAACGAGTATATTAGAGGGACAGCTCAGGTTGGACGGTTTGGAGACAAAGCAGGAGAGGCAAGATGGAGATGGTTTGGACATGTGTGGAGGAGAGATGCTGGGTATATTGGGAGAAGGAGGCTGAATATGGAGCTGCCAGGGAAGAGGAGAAGAGGAAGGCCAAAGAGGAGGTTTGTGGATGTGGTGAGGGAGGACATGCAGGCGGCTGGTGTGACAGAGGAAGACGCAGAGGACAGGAAGAGATGGATGATGCGCTGTGGCGCCCCCTAACGGGAGCAGCAGCAACAGCAACGACATGAAGAAGAAGAAGAAGAAGAAGAAGAAGAGTACCTCAATGCTTTCTCACCTTAAAGGGTCATACCAGTGTTTTCACAGGTCAGAGTTCATTTAGTACAAATTGTGTGTACGTCACACTCCTGCCAACTATTTTTCAAAGCACAGTGTAGGAACGCCGAGGCACACAGCAGCGGTCTGCCTCACCTCCGCTGTTGTTTTGGTTGGACATTGTAAAGGTTGTTTGCTTACTTGCCAGTGAGAAAAGCCGATGCCACAAATTCCCTGTGAGGCTTCCAGCTGTGTCCATCGCTCGGCAAACTGCTAACGTGTGTTGCTGTCGGCGCAGCGCTCGTGTTGCCTCAGCGCTCCACGCAGACATGCCAGCACACGCCATCACAGACTCAAGATTTTTGAATAATTGCTCATCCCCCCCCCCTATTTTCTTCAATTAGATCATTAAGGGGATCAATCTAGCTGTTCTTCCCGCTAACAATCACGTCGTCATGAAGAAATCACTGAAATTTGTTTGCAATATTTATTTATTTATTTTTGCCAGGGGGCGGTTTGCTGGCGGAGACATGCACTGTGTTGCGTGGGTGTCCTCAAAGGTATTGTCACACACACACACACACACACACAAACACACACACACACACACACACACACACACACACACACACACACACACACACACACACACACACACACACACACACACACACACACCATGTCTCCCTATACTAGTGGGGACCCCTCACTGACTACATTCATTCCCTAGACCTTAACCCTAACCTTAATCTAATCCTGATCCTAATTCTAACCCTAAACCCAAGTCCCAACCCTAAAATAGACCCTTTTCCTCATGGGGACCCACAAAATGTCCCCACACGATAGGTGGTTTCAGGTTTTTCTCCCCATTAGGAGAGAAAAACCTGGTACACACACACAGATTGCGTATACTTCACTTTGAATATGTTTTTCATACCTTCCATGCAGCCACGGGTTTCAGTACAGTATCAAAATCAATTTCAGTACTGGTGTTGGAAGATGGGGGCGTGAACTTACGAACGTGACCCTGAAGTGGCCTGTGTGGTAAATGGTGAATATGGCCCAAATATCACAAAACAAATATGGGCCACCTTTTTTCAAATATTCGGCACACGTGGCATTGCTATGGCTTGGTTCTGGCCCAGATCTGGCAAACAGGAGCGGACCGACCAAGTGCCATCATTCCAGGCGGTATGTGGGCCGGATGAAAGTGTCGGGTGTGGGAGGGGTCCGGGCCACAGCAGTTTTGCTATCTGGGATGGCTGGTGGTCTCTATGGTTGGTGGATCTGGTTCTTTCCTCTGTATGGGGCGTTTTCAGGGGTGTTTTCCTGGTGGCACCAACCTGAACGTGGCTGTTAATATTGCTTTTTCACGTGTTTGTTCAGAAAAGTCAAACCGGAACTACAAGGAAGACACTAGAAGACAGTACAGCGCATTACCGACACCCATTGTCAAATTACTGTATTGCAACACTCCCACTAAATTTTACAATGGCATTAAGGCACTTCACACTAACTTAAATTTCTAAGAGCCATGCTCTCCTTCACAAATAATGTCAATATAATAAATCTTTAAACTGAAAAAAAACCCCTGCAAGATTCCTTTTCTTACTCCTTTTCCCTTGCTCACAGCTTTCTTACCATTTTCAACAGAAAAACAGTGCCTATTACAGTAAACAGAATTACACAGGGAAAAGCCCAATCTCTCTCCTAAGATATTCAAACTTCTGTTTAGTCAGTGGCTTGGTCAAGATATCTGCCTTCATGTCATTTGTTGGGCAATATTGCAGTTCTATTTGCACATTCTGCACACATTCACGGATGTAGTGGTAGCGGATGTCTATGTGTTTAGTCCTTGAGTGATCCACTGGATTCTTCGCGATTGCAATGGCTCCTTGGTTGTCCTCCAGGATCACCGTGGGCGTGGCGTCCAGTCCGACATCATTCAGTAATGGTCTCAGCCAGGTACCCTCTTGAGCAGCTTGACTGTGAGCGACGTACTCGGCTTCTGCTGTTGGAAGTGCAGCTGTTGCCTGTTTCTTGCTGAGCCAGCTCACTGCTCCTCCACTCAGTGAGAATATGTTGGCGGTTGTTGAGCGGCGGTCATCCTGATCACCGGCCCAGTCAGCATCTGAGAAGCCGATGAAAGTTCCAGACTCTGACCGCTGGTACTTGAGAGCAAGGTTCACTGTGCCTTTCAAGTATCGAAGTATGCTCTTCACAGCAGTCAGATGTGCAGCATCTGGATTTGCGTTGAACTTTGACACAGCACTCACTGCTTGAGCTACGTGTGGTCGTGTGGCCATCGTAGCATACAGCAGACTTCTTACCATGGACTGATAGGTACTTTGGTTCACAGGCTTACTGACACCATCCCTTTTTTTCAATTTGACGTTGGCATCAGCAGGAGTTGCAACAGGATTTGCATTATCCATCCCATATTTCTGAAGAATGGCTTCAATGTAATGCTTCTGATGAAGTAAGACACAGTCATTTTCTTTGTCTTGGACAACAGAGATGCCCAGGATATAGGACAGCTCACCCATGTCCTTCATCTTGTAGCGCTTCTTGAGAGCCATTTTCAACTCGTTCATGCTTGCAATCGACTCCGTAATCAGAATCAGATCATCCACATAAACAGCGAGTATCTCAAGCTCTTGTCTTGATCTCACAAACACACAGGGGTCTGATGTGCTCTGTTTAAATCCAATTTCCATCATGAACTCTGTGAAAGCCTTGCTCCAGCAGCGAGGAGACTGCTTCAGCCTATAGATTGATTTCTTCAGTTTACATACCAAGTGTTCCTGCCCTGGTTTGATGTATCCCTCTGGTTGCTCCATGTAGATTTCTTCTTCCAGGTGTCCATTAAGGAATGCAGTTACTATGTCCATCTGGTGCACATATAGATTGTTCTGGATGGCAAAGGACAGTAATGTACGAATTGAGCTGAATCGTACCACAGGTGAAAAAGTTTCATCATAGTCAGCACCATACAACTATGAGTAGCCCTTGGCGACGAGTCTGCACTTGTATCTCTCCACTCGTCCATCTCTATGATGCTTGACTCTGAACACCCATCCTGATCTTATGGCCTTTCTATCCCTTGGTAAATCCACCAAGTCCCACGTCTCATTTTCCAGCAGTGACCCATATTCCAAGTCACCCGCCTCCTGCCATTCCTTTGCATTAGTACTCACCATTGCTTCTTTCAATGTGCTTGGCTCTATGACACGACACACATTGGCATGATCAACAGTCACTATATCAGCAAACTCATCATATCCATATCTCCTTGGAGCCCTTCTGATTCTGCCGCCTTCTCTAGCAGCTTCGTCGACAGTGACCTCGTCATCTGGTGTTCCACTCTCATCTGTGTTCATGGTTACCTCGTTCTCTGAGCAGGTCGCTTCCACTTCCTGTTTACAGTCGAAGTCTGATTCATTAAAGATGACATCACGACGAATTAGAATCCTCCTTTTCTCTTCATCAAACAGGCGATAGCCTTTGGCATTGCTTGCATATCCCACGAAACGAAGCTTCACAGCCTTCTTGTCCAGTTTCTTCTCTCTATGTTTGGGATACGTGCATAAGCGACACAGCCAAACACTTTCATGTGACTCATGTCCGGCTTTTTGCCACACCATCTCTCGTAGGGTGTCTCTTGTTTCAGGGCAGACGTGGGCAGCCTGTTCTGTATGTAAGCTGCAGTTGCTACAGCTTCTGCCCAGTACATCTTTGGCAACTTAGCATGAAACAGCATACTTCTAGCTGCTTCAATTAATGTCCTATTTTTTCTTTCTGCAACACCATTTTGCTGTGGCGAGTGAGGTACAGTCATCTCATGGTGGATACCTTGAGCCTTCAAATATTCTTGAAACTCTTTTGATGTGTACTCACCACCATTGTCTGTTCTCAGTCTCGTGACGTTCTGCCCACACTCATTGGAGAATGTTTTCTTAAATTCCTTGAATTTGCTAAGGACTTCACCCTTCTGTTTCAGAAAGTATACCTTGCAGCATCTAGAGTAATCATTGATAAAAGTCAAAAAATATTTTGCTCCACCTATAGATTCAGTCTGCATGGGACCACAGACGTCACTATGGATCAGCTGCAACTTGCGTTTGGAATGGATTTCTCCAACTGGCTTGTATGGCTTTCTAGACAGCTTGCCGTCCACACATCCTTCACGGAGAGGAACCTCTTTCTCTGCAAAGAAGTCCACTCCGTTCACCAGATCTTTTAGTTCCTTCAGCTTGGTGGTGTGACCCAGGCGCTGGTGCCACATGCTGGCTGCTACTGATGCACTTGATGCACCATGACAGACAGACGAACTTCCTTCGACGTTCAGCTGATACAGCCCGTCAGATCTTGGTGTTCCCATTCCTTGAAGAGTTCCGTCTTTACCGCGTATGTAGCAGTGAGACTTCTTAAACTGCACCGTATTTCCTTTTCTGGCAGCAGTTGCCACTGAGAATAGATTCCCAGATAGCTTTGGAACATACAGCACGTCGTACATTGTGACATTTTTTACACCACTTACTTTAAAAGTCATTCTCATTTTGACATTGCCAAGTCCTAGGGCGTCAACTACCCTACCGTCACCGAGTTTCACAGACTGTGTTTTTGAGAGTTGCTGGTAGTCTTGAAGAATTTCTTCATCACATGTCATGTGCTTTGATGCTCCTGAATCAATCAACCATTCGACCTGTTGAGGCCTCTCAGTCGGGTTTGTCTCTTTAGCGACAAAGGCGCTTTCAGACGAATCTTCTGCATCTTCACACGTCATGCTTTTGGCCTTGTGGGTTTTCGCTTTCTTTTTCCAGCTTGGACAGTCGCGCTTTATATGTCCTTCTCTCCCACATTTGTAACATCTCCACATGCTTAAGTCTTTCAGCTCCCACTGCCTTGGAGTTAGCCTGCATATCTCCACGCAATTGTGATGACGTGGCTGATGCACCACCTGAAGTAGCACCACTGGAGTTATCATTAGCATTCACTCGCTTTTGCTCTTCATTTATTAATGCTCGCTGAACAAACTGCAGTGTCAAATTGTCAAGCCTTGTTTCTAGCGCCGTGACAACTGTAGCATAGCTTGGCGGCCAACTACCCAAGAGTGTTATAATTTGGCCTTCCTCTTCAATCACAGAACCTATTGCTCCTAGCTGATCAGTCAGTTCCTTCATTCGTTTTAAGGGTTCATTTAAACTTTCTCCTTCCTTCATTTCACATCTGAAATATTTTTTCTACGGGAACAGTTTATTTGCCAAAGTATCTCTCTCAAAATGTCCTTTCAGCGTGCTCCACGCCTCTTTTGGAGTCTGGCAGCTTGTGGACAGGTACAACTGGGGTGTACATACCATTCAGCACTAACACAGAGGACGCCTTCTCTCTCCGTTTCCTGAGTTCAGCTTGTGCGCGTGCATTAGCGTCAGCGGCTAGGATATCTGCCTCCATTAGCGCGCCCCACAGTCCTTTCTCCTTCAGCAAGTGTTCCATCTGAAATGCCCACGTTGCCCAGTTCTCTGGTCCGCTCAGCTTGTCAGTAAACAGCTTATCTTCCACAACACCGTTTATCTCACGCAAAACTCCGTGTACAACAGCCTTTTGGCGACGCTCTGGGCCCGTAACCTATTGCTCTTTAACGTGTGCATTCAGAAAAGTCAAACCGGAACTACAAGCAGACAGTAGAGGACAGTACAGCGCATTAGCGATACCCATTGTCAAATTACTGTACTACAACAGTTAAGAGTTCTGCCCTTTCTGTGGCCCCTCATATCTCTACAAAGATAAGAAGAGCAGAAGCTACCATTCTGCACACCGGGCTCAAGGCACTCAAGATGGCATGCTGTTCACTGTGGTTGCTTTTAATACAAAGGGTACATAAGAATTTCACCTTCAGATGGGTCGTGATGGCACAAAGAGAGGACGAACCAAACACAACCAGCCCGTCCCAATAGAAAACACGGGTGAAGAAGGGAGGGTAAATGAAAAGGAGAGGGAGAGAGAGGATAGCGTGAGGATGGGAAGTAGAGTGGTGGAGTATAGAAAGGAAAGGAAAAAATTGCACAAAAAAAAAAAATCCAATTTCTGAAAAGACCTGGGAAAAGTGACAGTCAGCTATTTGCTTCAACTGGGAATCTAATGTGCTCCGAGACAGAAGAGGAGGTAGAAACAGAAGGGCATGCAGGGAGGGAAGAGAGAGAGAGGGATAATGTTAGGATGCCATTTGCACAGTAGTGTGTGTTATGTGACATGTGAGACGGATGCTGCATGAGTATGGACTTCTATTTGCTGTTAATATGTTTGAACATTATGGTGAATGGATTGCATGTATATAGCGCTTTTCTAGCTACAACAGCACTTTACTATCAATGAATGCCTCACTCACTCACACACACACACACACACACACACACACACACACACTGGTGATGGTGTCAGCCATGCAAGGCTGCCAACCAGCTCACTGGGACCAGTTAGTGGTTCGGTGTCTTGCTCAATGCCATCTAGATGTTTTTGCGAAGAGGAGCCGAGCACGGTTCGAGTTCCTGGGGAGATTGGGGGGGGGGCTATGTAAGACTTGGACCCCCTCAAAAGAGATCAAAACAACAGAAACATCGCAACATTTTCCTGTAATTGTAAATATTACACTATCTACTCATATATTTTCGGAATGTGTGTGTGTGTGGTGTTACTGTGTGTGTGTGTGTGTTAGTTAGTGTAGATAGCGGGACCGAAAACTAAAGTACTTATGATCCTAATTCTTTTTGGAGGTGGTAGGTATCGTCTCAGAGAGTAAGGGGAAAAATCCCCAAAAATTAAAATTATGCATAATTTATGCATTTGTCTAAAAATGGCTAAAAACCACTTTTCTCGGCATTTCAGATGATTCTGAGCGTCTTTGATTTTTTTCACCTATATAAAAAAAATTTCTGGGACTTAGAAATGTTTTGGCATTATGCAAAATAAATGCATTTTTGTAAAAACGCACTTATGATCCTAATTTTTTTTTGGAGGTGGTAGGTATTGTTCCAGAGAGGACCAGAAAAATAGCAGAAAATGAAAGTAATTATAATTATGCATAATTATGCAAAATATGCATTTTCTAAAAATGGCTAAAAACTACTTTTCTCGGCATTTCAGATGATTCTGAGCATCTTTGATTTTTTCACCTATATAAAATTTTTTTCCTGGGACATGTTTTGGCATTATGCAAAATAAGTGCATTTTTGTAAAAACGCACTTATGATCCTAATTTTTTTTTGGAGGTGGTACGTATTGTTCCAGAGAGGACCAGAAAAATAGCAGAAAATTAAAATAATTATAATAATGCATAATTATGCAAAATATGCATTTTCTCAAAATGGCTAAAAACCACTTTTCTCGGCATTTCAGATGATTCTGAGCATTTGGGGGGAGGGAGTTGGAGTGGGGGGGGTTTGGGGGCAGGGGGAAGGCGGTTAGCTGGCAGGATGAAGAGGAGGGAGATTTAGACGGGTGGAGAACCAAACCGCTACATTGTAGCTGGGCTCTTCTAGTAGTTCCCATATTCATGACTGGAATAATGTCGTAATACAATGTCAGACACCCCTAAAGTCCCTCCCACTCCCGAGTTGTACTTGGCCAATTACGAGCCGTCCCGGTCGCTGCTCCACCCCCTCTGCCGACCACCACACGTCACCAGCCGCTTCCTTTCACCTGACAATGAGGAGTTTCGCCGCCAGGGGCACGTAGCGCGTGGGAGGATCACGTTATCTCCCCCAGTTCGCCCTCCCCCCTGAGCAGGTGCCCGCGCGCCACCCCCGGCTTCCCACCCGCAGGCACGGCCAACTCCGTCTGCAGGGACGCCCGACCAAGCCGGAAGTAACACGGGGATTCGAACGGGCGATCCCCGTGTGGGGCAGGCAACTTAACAGACCGCCACACCACCAGGACGCCCCCAGACACCCCTAAAATGGGCGAGACCATTTCTTATTGACGTTACGTCATTACGCTCGTGTGCGTCGTGCGAGACCGTGGAGACGCTGTATGCTAACGTAAGTAGCTAGCCGGCTAGCTAGTTTAACACGCTGTACTTTCTCACAGTCACAGTTTCGGTCGGAGTCAGACTGTCAACGGATGAACACTGAGGTTAGCTAATTTCTAAAGTTACGCTTTAGCTAACTAACATTAGCTATTTAACACTTAACGTTTGCCTTACCTAACATTTGCTAGCTAATGTTAGCTAGCTGTTAGCACACCCTTCCCCCCCCTCCCCATAGTGTCGGCTAAATTAGCTGCTTACTGTGCCCATTTCAGTACCACCATAAAATGCCACCCGTTATCTAATGTGAGCTAACACTGGTCCTCAGCCACAAGACAATGAGTGAAACAGTGGAGGATTAGTTGTTGTACAGACAGTTTTGACGTCAATATAGAGTTCATTGTTTAATTTTAATAGTCTTGTGTGGCTGTGGTGGTTTAGTTCATCTTTTGTCTTTTTGGTAACAGCTTGTATAATAGGCAGCCCTTTGTTTTCACTCAGGAATGTAGGACTTTTGTCTGGTTGGGTAATTGAACAATATTAAAATCCATGTGTGCTGAAGGCTGACCAATTGTATTAGTTCAAATGTATTACTACTTTACTGAACTCGGATTAGATTTCATTCAGAGTCAACTTGAGCAAGAGGAGGGGAGATATCAGGCTCCCTTCTTTTTTTTTTTTGCTGAAAAATTAGGACTCGGAGATGATAATGCAGCCTGTATTTTCTGTGGTTGTCATGCAGGCTTGATACTGTGCAGGACAGTAACTAGTATGGGTGATGGTGAGTTTTACATTTGTTTGCTGTTTTTTTTTTTTTTAAAGAAACAGATGGAGGTCGGAATGACAGTCAGCAGGCAGGAGGAGGTCAGAATGACTGTCAACAGGCAGGAGGAGGTCAGAAGGACAGTGAGCAGGGAGGACCATGTAACAAAGAGGTCAGTTACAAAGGAGTCTGCACTTAAAGATGCCATCATCCAAGATATTCAGGCAAATAGTACTTTCAGAAACTAACGGGATAGACAACAATCATACTCCAAGTACTGTTCTCAACTAATATGCTAGGACTTTTAATAAAGTGTTGGCTACTGATAGTAAAGAAAGTTCTGGTACAGCATTATGTGGGTCTGTGTTTGACCGGAAATGATGGTCTACTCTTGTGTGTGTGTGTGTGTGTGTGTGTGTGTGAGAGACTGACTTGCTGACAGTTTTTCTCTAGAATACTTTGTTGGTGACCCCTGACTACAAAAGTTGTTGTGTGGTTCATACCCCATGAGCTGGTGTAATGGATTTTATTTATCATCCTGTACAGACTGTAGACATTACATTAAACAAACAAGATACTGTAAGGATTGTAAGACTTCATTTCACCGAACCACACGCCTACGCTGTACTGGGTTCCCTTTATGCCCTGGAGAAAAAGTTACCCCCCCCCCCCATTGTCATTGTATAATTTGCACTCTGGGGCTGAGGATCGAACCGGCAACCCTCCAGTTTGCAGATGACCTGCTCCACCTCCGAGCCACTGCTGCCCCTGCCATACCATTATACTCTGGTATGGGTGAATACTCAATTCTGATTGGCTGCAGGGTGTAATTTAAGTCCTGATAATGGGACACCTACTAAGTATTTTCAGTAAAACTGTCTGTTCGCTGTTCTAATGTGCTGGCTAAAACGAGGAACCATAGCAACAGGGATGCAGTCAAAGCCTCTGTTTACAATTTATTGCAACACATTAACAAGCTAACATCTAATTGCAAGTATTATCACAGGTATTATTTAAAATGAAATTGTTTGACAAGCTCATGACTACAGCATGAAAAAGCACCGCACAGCCCACATCCCATTCGCTATTTAACTCACTACGTATGGCTGTGGCCGACAGTACACATTGCTTATCATTTGTTCGTGAAAATCTTGATACTGATTTGGGGACAATGACATGGCTGGATAGCGAACTAGTCTTGTTAAACATACTGTCAAATTATATTTGTTGTTTGTCAACAAACCGTAGCAATGTAACTGACTTTGAGTCTTGCTAGCATAGCGTAACTTTCCTGGCTCATGGCTGAGACGAAGGGTTCTGTGAGCTGAGAGCCCCAGAAATATCCTGTGGCTAAGTTGTATCTAAGGTTCATCCTATTTACTGGAGTAGTAAACAACGTTTCCATTGCATAATAAGAACCTTTTGGGACGGTAATGGTTGTTCCAGGTATTAGTCAAACCCTCAGCTGTTACCAGGGGGACTGAGCTATGGCTTGTGACAAACTTCAGAGTTTAATTGGAAAACATGTGAAAATATAAATTAATGGTCTTAGTAGTTTTTTTTCTCTTTGGCAAGTAACCATGGTGTAAGCGGGATAATGCCCTTTGACGTGTCCATAATCAGGAATTAATGGACTCCGTGGAGGAGGCCTCCCCGTCGTCCATCAACTCATGGACACCTCATTGAGGCATCATCCCTTACTTGTACTATCGCCAAGGACAGGCCCCCGTTTCTGATTATTCAACTTGGGCTACTGAATATTCAAAAAGGCCGCAGAGAGGAAACAGTTATTGACATTTGCGGCGTCCAGGTTGTCGTGAAGTACGTTTCTATCGGACCGACAACATCTGGGTGCATGGCTGCATCGCATATTCATGAGAATGAGCCACGACTTGTCATCTTTTACATGTTGTTTACATTGTGTGTGTGTGTGTGTGTGTGTGTGTGAGACAGAGAGATAAGCGAGGGAGAGAGAGAGAGACAGGTACTGTACGGGGAGATGGTGAGAATGACAAAAATGAAGAGGGACTGAAAAACAGTTAGAAAGGGGAGAGACTGTATATGTAGACTTGTTTCTCGTTTGGTGGTGTGCTGGGTTGTATATTTTCTTCTTCTTGTCTACATTATTAATAAGCTGATGGATTTCCAGTGAGCAAGAAGGTGAAGGCTGCTGCACCTTAACAACAAACACGCACACTTTCCTGTAAACACAAACAGGCGTCTTCTTTCTCTCAACGTCCATGAAGATGAGGAGAACACAAACAGTGATTTGATGATCCAGTGCGTCTGCAATTTTAGTTCTGCACGAGTTCGTTTGGCATCTCTCTGCTTCTCGTCTCTCTTTAACAGACAACCCATACTACACCGTCTTTCTCACACACACCCCCCCCCCCCGCCTGTCTGTGAATTGAGGGAGTGCGGAGGATGTGTCAGCTGCACTAACATGTCAGTCGACTGTGTTGGCAAGAGACCGAAAAGACAGCCGATAAAGCGTCTCAACAGAGAAGATAACAAGTGTGGGTGTGCAGGAGGTTGCAGGTGGGCGGGGCCATTTCCGCCACGCCACCCAGACGCCCCCACTTTTCTTTTCTGTTATTATTCTTGTTATTGTAATAGTGTAGTAGCTGTTGTACTCACACTATTGGTGAGTTCTCACACATGAAAGTACCGGATGGGACTAGAAATAGGCTTACATAAGGCATATTAAAATGTCTGTTAGACTGACTTTAACTTTACCCTCCCCTCAGCGCTCACCAACACTCATTTTCATCCCCATCCCGTCTTTCAGCTTGCATCTGGAAGATGATGAAAAGAGTCATGTCACGTTTTACTTTTCAGTATCTGTAAAAATTTGGTTCTGTCAGTAACAATATTTGGTTTAATTCACATATTCTCAACACAAAAAACCAGTGCTTTTGGTCATGTCGCAATACACCAATACAGCTGATATTTTGGGTTTCAGTGGGTCGTATTACTCAACAGACCAGTGTTTATGGTTCGGGATAGGACATTTGGGCGAGGTAGTGAACAGCATAGAGACAACAGATGACAGTAAAGTAATGTGTTTCATTATCTGTTAATCATTTGCGTTCATTTATTCTGGTGATTAACGTGTACTGCTGTAGTACATTTGTGTCATGTGACGGCTTTAAAGGTATCTATGGCGTGTTTCCCCCAAGTCCAAATACATGTATGTCAAGTGAATTGGAGACTCTTCATTGGCCATTAGTACCAATGGGAGGGAGGGTGATGGTGTGCCTGTGTGATGTAGACTGTTCCTCCGCCTCCCAGAAACAAGCAGACGAAGAAACATGCAGATTTGTACATATTTGTGCATTTTCATCTGATGTGATGGTGGTATTACGCTGGTGTTGATGTGCTGGAACTGAGCTGCATAGCCGCGGTGCTAAAACCAGATTCCAGAATCAGTGGTCCTCGATTATTCTGAAACATTTGATGTGGATTGGAATTCTACACTTTTGATTTCTATTAGATATGACACTTTTTGTGCATATCAGGAATCAGGGACACTTTATTTTTCATTTCATTTCATGAACTTCCGTCCATGAAATGTTATTTTCCCCCAGACCACAGCAGTGCAACACAAAGACAACAACACATATCCAAAACCTTCAAGAACACACACATACTAACTAACACATATGTCCAAACTAACACCTATATCCAAACTAAACAAAAAAAAATTGCTGTCTAAGGGAATGAATGCCAGCCAGGATGACTGTCAGAACTGCCGGTCTACATGGGCTAGCAGTTAGCTTAGCCTGCCCCGCTTCTGCATCCTGTCAGACTGCCCTTGGTGCTTCCTCCTCAGGCGCAGCTCCAGGCAGGGGTCGTGGTCCTTGGGCCCACTGGACGCGGCAGACCAGGCTCCCATAGCCGATCCAACGCCAGCTCTCTTAGCCAGACACCCTCGACACACCTCCACACGACGACACCAAAAACACCACAGTCAACGCCAGGCAAGGCCGCCGCCAGACCCTCCTTGGTGTTATTGGAACTGCCGGTCTGCGTGGACTAGCAGTTAGCTTAGCATGCCCTGCTTCCGTGTCCTGTCAGACCACCCACGGTGTTATGTCCTCGGTTGCTGCCCCAGGCAGGGCCGTGGTCCCTTGGCCCACAGGACGCAGCAGACCAAGCTCTCCCAGCCAATCTAGTGCCAGCTCTCCCAGCCATCAAACGAAGACAACACTTAAATGCAGACATGGACAAAGACACTGCATGGACGGTACTGGGTGAGGCTGCCGCAAACATGAATTCATGCCGCCATTTTCCCACACCAGTACAGGGTGGGGCCGCTGTATATTTCACCCTCTCGCTTCTTTTTGAGTTTCTACTCATCCATTACGTGACGACGGCTGGATGTTCAGCCCAAAGCAGCTGAAGGTGTGACACATTTCAACTCTCGTTTCACTAGACATCCCTTTATCATGCCAGTCGGCTGAAATTATATCTGAACGATGGGAATCAACAGCACTGTTCTTCACAAGACAGGAAATATATATATTTTTTCTATCAAGGTATCGAGGTGAAAACCGAACCTCGTCCCAGTTGGAGGCAGATTGTGAAATCGACACACGGGGCCTTGTGCACGGGCCGACGGCACCAAGAGTCAAAAGCGAGCTCGCTCCCTATTCTTAGATAGAAAACACTTCTTTTGTGTAGGCAACTAGTGTCACTCCAGTCAAGGGGGATAAGTCAAAGGCGTTTCTAAATTTAGCTCTGACATTGAATTAGCGAGACACTCTGTAGTACAACGCAATGGGCCGGTGGTTACTAAGCAACTGGTGCTAGGCAACCTTGTTGGTAAGCATCGTCGATGCTTTGGGGGAAGTTGTGGGGGGGGGGGGGGCTGAGATGCTGAGAACGGATTGGGGGGGGGGGGGGGTCTCCTCAAAAGCTAGAAAAATTCAGCCATTGTTGCGAGTATAAACGCGGTGTTCTCACGGAGGCTTTTCAAGGCTCGGCTGAAGGTGTCCAAAGCCCCGGATGCGGCAGCGAGCGCCTAATAAAAGAAACCGTGTTCTTTCAAGATGTGTTAAGACGGGTGCGTCTCACAGGGGGGAAAAAAAGATCTTACCTCTTGGAAAACGGATAGCTAAATAATAAGCGAGGCAGGCGCCGCGTTCAAGACAAATGGCTGGCTGTGGTCATGACATCCATCATCATCCTCCCTGGAACTGATAACGTCATCAATTACCCAGCCGCTGCCTATAAGTGCAGATTGACTGTTTTCTGCATACTAATGAGAGCTTTGATGTGGCGCTAAAGGGAAGCGCTCTGCTGTTTGTTCTGCAGTGTGTGTGTGTGTGTGTGTGTGTGTGTGTGTGTGTGTGTGTGTGTGTGTGTTGTATGAAACTGTGACTCCCAGGAGGAGCCACTCATGTCATCCAACTGTGTGAGATTTGACAGTGACAGATGAGAGAGACGGTGAGTAGGCTGGTATCTCGCTCTCTCTCTTTCTCTCTCTCTCTCTCGTAAGTGAGAGTTTTGCTTCTTTTCAGCTTCGGGAGGAATTTGTTTATCTTAAAAAAATATTGATCGTACTGTCAGAGGTCCTAAGTAGAACAAATGCCAAATCGTAAATTGGGTTGTTTTCTCCTTTAAGCGGGGAAACCACAAACACGGCTGAGGTCATGGATGAAAAGAATTGCTCTTGGCTCTGCAGTCCTCATGTTACTAGAGTGAGTAAGGCATATTGTCGAATACCAGACAGTATCGCTCTACTCCTGTATGATACAGAACAGTAGCACGTTGACAGAGCCGGCCAGTTACCCCTGTTAAATATTCTCATCTCTTTTGTGTGAAGGTCGAGGTTGAGACGTACAGTAATGCCGCGCATGGCTGTCAGTGAGCAGCGGTGGCTGGCTAGCTGGAGGCTGCAGAGAATACGACTCATTTGCAGCCAACTATCACAGATAGTAAGTACAAAGAGCTTTACTGTCATGCTCTCTCACACCTGTGTACACACGTGCAAACACACACTCACACGGTAACACAAACGTGCACATGAGCGCACCTTTTCCTCAGTGCATGGCGGGGCGTTCTGCGTTCGACGCATGGCTCTCCAAAATGTGCCTTGTTAACATAATCGTCCACTAGAGAGCTGCACTCAGTAGAGTGCAGATCTCCGATGTTCCAACTTCATGACAAACCATCCCTCTTTTTTTTTTTTACCTACCAGGGGAAGGGAAATACACTCGCATACGGACAGAAAAAACAGGGTTTTTCCTGCCGTTGTAAGACCGAGTCGGCTGAAGGGGAAATAGGGGAAAAAAGTTGTTAATATGCAGCGCTCAAGCTAAAAAAATCTACCTTATAAAAACATGTGGCCTGTCAATCAGTGGATACCCAGCCTCCTCGGCAGACCCTCGCACAAAGGCGACCAAGTCTGACATGAAATGACAGAGATCCGGCTATCATAATTTCCGAGCGCTTATTAAAACACTTCAGATGTGTGACCGTCGCGGTTTTCGTGATAAAAAAATGAATCAAGGTGAATGGCTGCTCTGCTGATTGACTTTCATTCATAAAACAACAGGAAGAAAACATAGCTCGGCATCCGGGTGTCGTGGCGGTCTATTCCGTTGCCTGCCAACATGGGGATGGCGGTTTGAATCCCCGTGTTACCACCAGCCTGGTCGGGCGTCCCTACAGACACAATTGGCCGTGTCTGTAGGTGCTGCACTAGCGCCTCCTCTGGTCGGTCGGGGCGCCTGTTCAGGGGGGAGGATGAACTAGGGGGAATGGTGTGATCTTCCCACGCGCTACGCCCCCCTGGCGAAACTCCTCAATGTCAGGTGAAAAGAAGCGGCTGGCGACTCCACATGTATGGGAGGAGGCATGTGGTAGTCTGCAGCCCTCCCTGGATCAGCAAAGGGGGTGGAGCAGCGACCGGGACGGCTCGGAAGAGTGGGGTAATTGGTCAGATACAATTGGGGAGAAAAACGGAGGGAAAAACCAATAAGAAACATAGCTCAGCCATGGCAATGCTTCATTGTAACTACTGGGATGATTTCCAGCTGTGTCTGTGATTAATGCTACTCTTGAAATTGTATTTTTATAGTGGAGTTTTAACATTGGAGACTATGGCCCTCCCGCGTGGCGGTTAGGTTGATTATTTTTTCTTCGTCCAGTGTTCCTCCAGTTCTCCTGCGCTGAGATCAGCAGTGAATGATCTGCAAGCTTGCGAAACATGATCGACTTCTCGTTTGCTTCCACGACTCATCCCTGAGTACATAATGTTTTGGTTTTTACACTGTCACTGCCAGATCTGACTCAACCGTAGATGTGAGTCACCCATGTGCACGGTTGACTCGGAGTGGGCAGCGACCCAGTCAGCGTTGGCCGAGTGAGCTGGAGTCAATAGAGAGAGGGAGTGGTGATAGTGAGAACAAACGTTTTTCGGAAGAATTTTTTTTGTTTTTTTTTGTGGATTTTTTTCTCCTCAATTCTATCCAGCCAATTACCCCACTCTTCCGAGCCGTCCCGGTCGCTATCCCACCCCCTCTGCTGATCTGGGGAGGGCTGCAGACTACCACATGCCTCCTCCCATACATGTGGAGTCGCCAGCCGCTTCTTTTCACCTGACAGTGAAGAGTTTCACCAGGGGGACATAGCACGGGGGAGGCTCACGCTATTCTCCCCAGTTCCCCCTCTCCTCCTGAACAGGCGCCCCGGCCGACCAGAGGAGGCGCTAGTGTAGCGACCAGGACACATACCCACAGACACAGCCAGTTGTGTCTGCAGGGACGCCCGACCAACATGGGGATTCGAACCGGCGATCTCCATGTTGGTAGGCAACAGAATAGACCGCCACGCCACCTGGACACCCGTTTTCTGAAGAATTTGAATCACTGTAACCACGAGAGGTTCCTCATCATACAGTCATAACCATGCACGAAAATGTTTTAGGCTGATAGGTCCAGCAGTTTGCGAGATTAGCTGCGGATGCACACACACACACACACACACACACACACACACACACACACACACACACACTCCCCTCCAGACCTGGAGGAAATAATAATAGCTTCAAGGGAAATGGCCATCCGTCTGCAAAATATTAGCATTAGCTAAATGAGTCCTGATGCTCTCGGGTTTTTTTTTCTTCACTTATTACATTTTGGATTTGATTTCAATATTGGTTATCGTTTCTGTCTTTGACATGCACGTTGATAGGAACTCTAAATGGATGACTGGCGTCGCCACAATGTCAAGGGGACGACACCTGGATGTCACCTCTTAGTCACTAAGTGTTTCTGTCTGAACAGATGGCCCAGCCGTTCTGTCTGGAAAGTTCTGCATGTCAGCTCTCATCAATATTGTCCTCCTTTCACCAGGTAGCAGAAAGTGAAGGGGAAAGAGAGAGAGAGAGAGAATTACACGAGATAGCCAGGACGTAAGAGAAACAGAGAAGGAATAGTCTATTTCACAAAGGAAATGATCATAACCACAACTTCAAGCAGCAGTGAATGGATCTGAGTGATTTATGATGGGCCTCCGACTGTCATCTGTGCCGGCAGGCCTCTGTAAATAGACCGACCATCAGGTAAACACTCAAACGCACACACTCATACATACATATATATAGATATATATATATATGTGTGTGTGTGTGTGTGTGTGTGTGTGTGTATATAGTATATAGTATATATATCTCAACACGGATACAGGAAAAAAGATTTTAATATTCCTCAGTAGTCGAGCACTCAACACCATTGATGGTTTTGGAAAAAAACGTTTTATATATATATACACGTATATATATACGTATATACACACACACACGTGTCTGTGTGTGTGTGTGTGTGTGTGTGTGTATATATATAACGTTTTACATACACACACACACACACACACACAAACGCACACTTTCTCTATGGACCTGCATATACGTACACTACCGTTCAAAAGTTTGGGATCACCCAAACAATTTTGTGTTTTCCATGAAAAGTCACACTTATTCACCACCATATGTTGTGAAATGAATAGAAAATAGAGTCAAGACATTGACAAGGTTAGAAATAATGATTTGTATTTGAAATAAGATTTTTTTTACATCAAACTTTGCTTTCGTCAAAGAATCCTCCATTTGCAGCAATTACAGCATTGCAGACCTTTGGCATTCTAGCTGTTAATTTGTTGAGGTAATCTGGAGAAATTGCACCCCACGTTTCCAGAAGCAGCTCCCACAAGTTGGATTGGTTGGATGGGCACTTCTTTGAGCAGATTGAGTTTCTTGAGCATCACATTTGTGGGGTCAATTAAACGCTCAAAATGGCCAGAAAAAGAGAACTTTCATCTGAAACTCGACAGTCTATTCTTGTTCTTAGAAATGAAGGCTATTCCATGCGAGAAATTGCTAAGAAATTGAAGATTTCCTACACCGGTGTGTACTACTCCCTTCAGAGGACAGCACAAACAGGCTCTAACCAGAGTAGAAAAAGAAGTGGGAGGCCGCGTTGCACAACTGAGCAAGAAGATAAGTACATTAGAGTCTCTAGTTTGAGAAACAGACGCCTCACAGGTCCCCAACTGGCATCTTCATTAAATAGTACCTGTTAGAGCCTGTTTGTGCTGTAATTGCTGCAAATGGAGGATTCTTTGACGAAAGCAAAGTTTGATGTAAAAAAAATCTTATTTCAAATACAAATCATTATTTCTAACCTTGTCAATGTCTTGACTCTATTTTCTATTCATTTCACAACATATGGTGGTGAATAAGTGTGACTTTTCATGGAAAACACGAAATTGTTTGGGTGATCCCAAACTTTTGAACGGTAGTGTATATATATATGCACACACACACACATTCTATGGACGAAAGTTTTGGGACACACCTCTTAATCATTGAATTCAGGCATTTCATTCAGACCCATTGCCACAGGTGTATAAATCCAGCAACTAGCCATGCAGTCTGCATTTACACACATTTGTGAAAGAATGGGTCGTTCTGAAGAGCTCAGTGAATTCAGGCGTGGTGTTGTCATAGGATGCCACCTTTGCAATAAGTCACTTTGTGAAATGTCTTCCCTGCTAGATATTCCACGGTCAACTGTAAGTGATATTATTGAAAAGTGGAAGCGTTTAGGAACAACAGCAACTCAGCCATGAAGTGGCAGACCACGTAAAGTCACACAGCGGGGTCATCGAGTGCTGAGGCGCATAGTGCGTAAAAGTCGCCAACGCTCTGTTGACTCAATAACTGCAGAGTTCCAACCTTCCTCTGGCATTAACATCAGCACAAAAACTGTGTGCCGGGAGCTTCATGAAATGGGTTTCCATGGCCGAGCAGCTGCATGCAAGCCTTACATCACCAAGCACAGTGCCGAGCATCGGGTGGAGTGGTGTAAAGCACGCTGCCACTGGACTCTGGAGCAGTGGAAACGTGTTCTGTGGAGTGACGAATCACACTTCCCTGTCTGGCAGTCTGATGGACGAGTCTGGGTTTGGCAGATGCCAGGAGAACGTTACCTGCCTGACTGCATTGTGCCAACTGTAAAGTTTGGTGGAGGAGGGATAATGGTATGGGGTTGTTTTTCAGGGGTTGGGCTAGGCCCCTTAGTTCCAGTGATGGGGAAATCTTAATGCTTCAGCATACCAAGACATTTTGGACAATTCTATGCTTCCAACTTTGTGGAAACAGTTTGGGGAGGGCCCTTTTCTGTTCCAGCATGACTGTGCCCCAGTGCACAAAGCAAGGTCCATTAAGACATGGCTGGGTGAGTTTGGTGTGGAAGAACTTGACTGGCCCGCTCAGAGCCCTGACCCCAACCCCATCCAACGCCTTTGGGATGAACTAGAACGGAGATTGCGAGCCAGGTCTTCTCGTCCAACATCAGTGCCTGACCTCACAAATGCTCTTCTGGATGAATGGGCAAAAATTCCCACAGACACACTCCAAAATCTTGAGGAAAGCCTTCCCAGAAGAGTGGAAGCTGTTATAGCTGCAAAGGGAGGACCAACTCCATATTAATGCCTATGGCTTTAGAATGGGATGTCATAAAAGCTCCTGTAGGTGTAGCGCCTGGCCAGGTGTCCCAATACTTTTGTACATATATATATATATATATATATATATATATATATATATATATATATATCAACATGGTACAGGAAAAAAGATTTTAGTATTCCGCTCCTTATTAGTCGAGCACTCAACACCATTGACGGTTTCAGAAAAAAACACTATATATATATATACATGTGTGTGTGTGTGTGTGTGTGTGTGTGTGTGTGTGTGTGTGTGTGTGTATATATATATATATATATATATATATATATATACACACACTCTATGGACAACTGTATATATATATATATAGAGAGAGAGAGAGAAAGAGTGTGTGTGTGTGTGTGTGTGTATATATATATATATGCACTCTATAGACAAAAGTATTGGGACACACCTCTTAATCATTGAATTCAGGCGTTTCTTTCAGACCCATTGCCACAGGTGTATAAATCCAGCAGCTAGCCATGCAGTCTGCATTTACACACATTTGTGAAAGAATGGGTCGTTCTGAAGAGCTCAGTGAATTCAGGCGTGGTACTGTCATAGGATGCCACCTTTGCAATAAGTCACTTCGTGAAATGTCTTCCCTGCTAGATATTCCACGGTCAACTGTAAGTGGTATTATTGAAAAGTGGAAGCGTTTAGGAACCTAGCCAGGTGTCCCAATACTTTTGTACATATAGTTCATAAATAGTTCATATATATATATATATATATATATATATATATATATATATATATATATAATATGCACACACACTAACCAGGGAGTACATTCAAGTCAATTTTATTTGTATAGCCCATTGTGTAGGGGTTTACTCCCCTAGCCTGTTCCTCTCCCGAGGTGTCCACTAGGCAGTGGCACTATTTAACCCATAGCTGGGGGGCTGGGCATCAGGGAATATCCATGCACCGGTGGGCCTGCGTACCTCAAGTCTAGAGGCCAGACCTTCTCCGAGTTCCTTGTAGTTCAACCAGGGTCCAAGGTGTACCCAGTTACCGTGTGTCACCACGAGGAGGCGCTACTTAGGCCTTGCTGTTGGAGAGGCTATGTCCTGGCAGGGAGAGACTTACGTGCTCCACTCTCCTGTTCGCATCTCTGCTAGCCAGCGGTGAAGGTTGCGAGTGAGACGTGACAGGCACAGAACACTACACCAACACACTAGACACTTCACAACAACCCCACTTATTACACAAGAATGTCCGACACAGATAAGATAAGATAAGTCCCTAAAAAACCCTTTAATAGGGAGAAAAACTAGGAAGAAACCTCAGGGAGAGCAACAGAGGAAGGATCTCTCTCCCAAGACAGACAATGTGTAATGGATGTTGTGTTTACACAATTTACAGAGTAAAACATTGAAGGAGGATAAGAGTTATAATGGAAGTATAAAGTAGACTAGAAGAACCCCGCTACAATGTAGCGGTTTGGTTATCCACCCGTGTAAATCTCCCTCCTCTTCATCCTGCCAGCTAACCACCTTCCCCCTGCCCCTAAACCCCCCCCCCACTCCAACTCCCTCCCCCCAAATGCTCAGAATCATCTGAAATGCCGAGAAAAGTGGTTTTTAGCCATTTTTAGAAAATGCATATTTTGCATAATTATGCATAATTATTTTAATTTTCTGGTTTTTCTGGTCCTCTCTGGAACAATACCTACCACCTCCAAAAAAAATGAGGATCATAAATGCATTTTTGCAAAAATTTATTTATTTTGCATAATGCCAAAACATTTCTAAGTCCCAGTAATTTTTTTTATATAGGTGAAAAAATCAAAGATGCTCAGAATCATCTGAAATGCCGAGAAAAGTGGTTTTTAGCCATTCTTAGAAAAATGCATATTTTGCACATTTATGCATAATTTAAATTTTCTGCTATATTTTATAGGTGCCCCCGATCATCCCCAATAACCTCCAAAAAGAATCAAGGCCCCAAGTGCTTTATTTGGCCGTTTATAGACTCTCACACAGACACACACCACACACCAGACACATCGTGAAAATACAGGAGTAGATGATGAGGTTGGACGGTTTGGCGACAAAGCGAGAGAGGTGAGATTGAGATGGTTTGGACATGGGTGGAGGAGAGATGCTGGGTATATTGGGAGAAGGATGCTGAATATGGAGCTGCCAGGCAAGAGGAAAAGAGGAAGGCCAAAGAGGAGGTTTATGGATGTGGTGAGAGGGGACATGCAGGTGGCTGGTGTGACAGAGGAAGACGCAGAGGACAGGAAGAGATGGAAACAGACGATCTGCTGTGGCGCCCCCTAATGGGAGCAGTCGGAAGTGGTGGTAGTAGTAGTAGATGAAGAATATGATGAGGAGGGGCAGCACAGTGGTTAGCGCAGTCGCCTCACAGCAAGAAGTTCCTGGGTTCGAAACTCGGAGTGTCCGACCTTGGGGGTCATTCCAGGTCGTCCTCTGTGTGGCGTTTGCATGTCCTCCCCGTGTCTGTGTGGGTTTCCTCCGGGTGCCTGGTTAGTCCAGTGACGTGTAGGTCAGGTGAATCAGCCATACTAAAATTGTCCCAAGGTGTGTGTGTGTGTGTGTGTGTGTGTGTGTGTGTGTGTGTGTGTGTGTGTGTGTGTGTGTGTGTGTGTGTGTGTGTGTGTGTGTGTGTGTGTGTCTGGCGGGCTTTCCAGCGTGTCTCCCTGCCTGCCGCCCAATGACTGCTGGGATAGTCTCCAGCACCCTGATTAGGATAAGCGGCTTGGATAGTGGATGGATGGATGAGGAGGAGGATGCCAAGCAGTGTCCAGATGCCACCGGAACATCCCAGGACCTGAGCCACGCAACCAGCATCACCATGGAGACCAAAAAAACAAAACAAAAAACACATTAGTCACACATCGGAGTGAGAGAAGGACAGAACATTGGAACAGGATAACAAAATCATATGGATTCATCAGATATGATATAAAAAGAAAATGTATTGAGGAGGACGCCATGCAGTGTCCAGGTTGTGACCATCGTCACCATGGAGACCTGGGAGGAGGACAGACTGCATGTGCACACAAGGGAGATTCACATCACACCGTTCACACACACACAGAAGACGAAAAAGGGGAAGACATCATTCAGAGAGAAAGAAAAGACACGTGAAAAGAGAACAGTTTGCAATAATCAATAATCTCTACTCTATAGTCTGGTGGGCAGAACAGTGGTTGGTAAAGTCATTGAGACAGAAACCGACCCGCCATGCAGTACAGGCCGTGAAGCGCTCAACTTAAAGGCAGCTGAATGAAGGCTAAGGCAAAAAAGACGAGTTTTCAGTTTGGATGTAAATGACTCCGACTCTGAGTGTCTGATGGCAGCAGGCAGGTTATTCCACAGGAACGGGGCCCGGTAGGAAAAAGGCCCCGCCCGCCGCCAGCTGGCTTCTTTTTAACATGGGTACACACAGGAGCCCTGTATTCTGAGAGTGGAGAGCTCTCAGTAATGGGTCTTATGGAATCAGGATAGGGGAAAAAAACAAAACAAAAAAAACTAAGTGCATCCCAATACAGTTGCAGAAAAAAATAAGTAATCAGATTACTGGTACGATTTTAAAAAATGGGGATTACTTTTCAAAAGCACATTTTAAAAATGATATAAAATAAATGTTTTTCCCACAGCACTGCACAACTGCCGCCGTGGGCTATGTGTAGCAAACTGTGGTCATTCACTCACTCACGGACGACATGAGAAGGACGCTCAGTAGGACGCGTGCTCGTTGATATGTTAACTCTATACATTTCAAAATTCCTTGGAATAACGATAATAATCTAACTAAAATGGACGGAGTGTCTATCTGTCTGTGCTTTTGATTTTCTAGGCCGATTGACTTCACACTTGGCGGATGCGCCGTGGGTCTGGACGGTTTCGTGCTCGTTTATTTTGCCCCCCGTCCCTGAAATCTTCCTGTGTTTTAGAAGGAAATCGTGCATTCCTCGCTCAACCGATGTGGGGTGTGATTTGTTCCGTTCTCCCTCCTCCGGTCACCCAAAAAAATTGCGTTGATTGACCAGAACAGTTTCCTCAGGGTACCAGAGGCACATGGCCTCAGTCCTAAAATTGTATATGTATAATTAAATAAATAATCTTATTTTGTGAAGAAATAACGTGTAGGCGTCCGAGTAGTGTAGCAGTCTATTCTGTTGCCTACCGACGCGGGGGTCGCCGGTTCGAATCCCCGTGTTACCCCCGGCTTGGTCGGGCGTCCCTACAGACACAATTTTCCGTTTCTGCGGGTGGGAAGCCGGATATAGTTGTGTGTCCTGGTTGCTGCTCTTGCGCCTCCTCTGGTCGGTCGGGGGCACTTGTTCAGGGGGGAGGGGGAATAGCGTGATCCTCCCACGTGCTACGTCCCCCTGGTGAAACGCCTCACTGTCAGGTGAAAAGCGGCTGGCGACTCCACATGTATGGGAGGAGATGCTGTAGTCTGCAGTCCTCCCCAGATCAGCAGAGAGGGTGGCGCAATGACCGGGACGGCTCGGAGAATTGGCAATTGGCCAAGTGCAATTGGGGAGAAAAGGGGGTGGGAAATCCTAAAAAAAGAAAGAAAGAAAGTATACATTGTACAATTTGTACGATAGTACATTATGTTCCTTCAATTTATTTTGTGTGTTGCTTTTGTTTACCAATAAAGCACTTAACTGGGGCGCCCCGGTGGTTCGCCTGGTAGCGTGGTGCCTCATAAGGCTGAGTCCTTACCGCAGCGGCCTGGGTTCGAATCCGGCCCGGTTCCTTTGCTGCATGTCATCCCCTGCCTTGCTCACCTGCCTTTCCTGTCTCTCTCTCTCAACTATCACTATATAATAAAGGCAGAAAATGCCACAAAAAAAAAAAATCTAAAAAAAGGAAACTGCAGCACATCCATTTAAATGAATGAATAAAGCACTTAACCGAGACATGATGTAGTTACATGTCTGTTTTCTAGAGACGTGAATCAGTTCATCGGCACACAACGTTTATTGACAGAAACAGGTCATCACTCATATAAGTCAGTGTTTCTCAACCGGGGGTCCGCGGACCCCTAGTGGACCGTGGTGTAATTGCAAGGGGTCCGTGAAAATAGCATATCTTTAAAAAAAAGATCCTATGACATTTATAGAAATAGGATTATTTTACTCTAATGTGACTGAGACCTTTATCTACCTAAACTATAAAGGGTAACAGGACTTTTTTTCTCTAATTACATCTGTTTCACAAGTGTCATTTATTGTATTTTAATAAGAGATCTCGCTCCCGTTTGCATTGTTAAAAGTTACTGCATAAGAATTCTGTGTTGTTACATATATCTGAAAGTTACTGAATACATATTCTGTTTTGTTACATATATCTGAAAGTTACTGAATACATATTCTGTTTTGTTACATATATCTGAAAGTTACTGAATACATATTCTGTTTTGTTACATATATCTGAAAGTTACTGCATAAGAATTCTGTTTTGTTAACTATATCTAAGTTACAACTGAAAGCTCTTATTTTTGCCCCAAAGAGTGAATAAATGCTATAATGCAATTTAAAATGCAGTTTCTACTGTTTCTATCAGATTGCAACCCCTCTCCCCCAAGATCAGGTGGAGGGGTCCTCAGGGTAGATCAAAAATACGCAGGGGGTCCAGGACCCCAAAAAGGTTGAGAACCACTGATCTAAGTGACCTCTTCAGTCTAAACTGAAACAAACAAGACAGTGGCATAACGACTGAAACCGACGACCAGTTTCATATGCAGATATGGGTGTGACCATTAACTAGAGTTACAGTGGCCGTGTGTGCTGTTCAAAGAAGATTTGGGAATGTTTGCAATCACAGCATTGTAAGACGGCGACAGATGTACTCTTCAGCCCCCCCCCCCCCACCCCCACTCCTTGATGTTCTTTTTGACAGCTCGGTAGATGGACACTTAGTGTGGAGACAAAGCAGGAGAAGCAAGATCGAGATGGTTTGGACATGTGTGGAGGAGAGATGCTGGAAGAAGAAGAAGAAGAAGAGTAGGTGGACACCTGATCTGTTGATTAAAAACCACTGTGGATACTCTTAATTCATGTAGCAGGCCTAAAAGAGATGTTGGGTGTGGGCGCCTTTAATCTATGGAGAACTAAAACAGCATTGTCTGTTTGCCTTTTTGCCACGTGATTTGGTGCTTATGGCGTCCCCGTTGTCCCTTCTAAAGTTATACATTGTTTTGTTGTCTTACAAAATGCACGTATGGAAAAGGTCATGTTATTGATATCTTTTGTCTTGTTTTCAAATTTGGCATTGAAGTAATCCGAACGTAACTAAAAGTAACTCGATTCCATTAATATTGTGAGAAAGTTACTGGATACATTTTTCAAAGGGTAATTTGTAATTGTAATGGAATACATTTATAAAGTAACCCTCCCAACCCTAACACTAACATCAATAATATACACTCGCCTCTACTCCCGTGACCCCCCCCCCCCCCCCGAAAAAAAACAAGCTCTGTCTGCACCCCAGCATGCAGGGCCCTTCATGTTGTCCTCTTGTTGAAGGTACATGTGTGCATGCATGCACTCCTTGTAAACAACTGTTTTGACTGTATTCAAAGTTTCTCACAAAACACAATATGTGTGTCCACCTCCTGAAACATTTGCAGTTTTTTTTTTCTCAATATTTCGAAAGCGTCGTTGTTTACGAAGGCTTGCAATCTTCTTCTTTCTCTCTCTCCCCTTTTTTATTTTGATTTTTTTTCTCCCTAATTGCACCCGGCCAATTATCCCACTCTTCCGAGCTTTCCCAGTTGTTGCTCCACCCCCTTTACCGACCCGGGGAGGGCTGCAGACTACCACACGCCTCCTCCGGTACGCGCGGAGTCGCCAGGCGCTTCTTTTCACCTGACAGTGAGGAGTTTCGTCAGGGGGATGTAGCGCGTGGGAGGATCACGCTATTTCCCCCAGTTCCCCCTCCCCCCTGAACAGGCGCCCCGACCGACCAGAGGAGATGCTAGTGCAGCGACCAGGACACATACCCACATCTGGCTTCCCAACTGCAGACACGGCCAATTGTGTCTGTAGGGACGCCAGACCAAGCCGGACGTAACATGGGGATTCGAAGCGGCGATCCCCATGTTGGTAGGCAATGGAATAGACCGCCACGCTACCCAGACACCTGCTTTCTTCTCTTTTTATGTATATAACTGACGCATTCCCAGATCGCAAAAGTGCTGTGGCCCGGACCCGTCCCACACCCGACACTTTCATCCGGCACCACATACCGCGTGGAATGATGGCACTTGGGCGGTCCACTCCTGTTTGCCAGATCTGGGCCAGAACCAAGCCACAGCAATGCCGAATGTGCCACATATTTGCCAAAGGTGGGCCATATTTGTTTTGTGATATTTGGGCCATATTCACCATTTACCACACGGGCCACTTCAGGGGTCACATCCAGATTACATGTTGCCCAGAGCACCGCATCTTTGCCAAAAAAGGCCCACATTTGATTTGGCATATCAGTGCCGCATCGCTGCCTGAAGTGGCCCACATCCGGATGCTATCTGGGTTATTACAACTGTCGGCTTGTGTTCAACTGAGTGACATCATTCTTCAGTGTGCTCCGTTCTATAATTCAGTCAGACTTATGTTTCGCTGCTGTCATTGCAGCTACCTTCCTTTTCTTTGTGTTTTTTTGTCCAAAGAAACATGTGGTGCACATGCATTCTCTTGTCTGGAAGAAGGCGATTCAAGCAGTATAGGGACCCCCTCTTTCTTATTGTACACTATAGCACCATCGGTGGTGGAAAAACTCCACTGGATACCTTTAATATTGCGGTTTCCAGGAGTTCACATTAGGGATCACAACAGGTTTCCATGGACACATGTCGCTTTATTCTTTGATTCTGATGCGGCTTAGCAAGTGGTAGAGCCAGATGCTGGCTTGGGCTTTATGTGTGGCCTGTAGAGACCAAACATCAAATAGACTCGCACACCTCTGGCAGCAAAAGAGAAGTTAGAGAAAATCTGGTTGTTGATGTGCCCTCAAGCAAAGCGCCAATACCCCAACTGTTTGAGCTCCTCAGTGGCCTGATGGAGGACTCTGGTTGTTAGGGCCGGCTCTTTCGTATCACTGTTACTCCTAATACAGGCCACTAAAATCAACTGGTTTAGTACATTAAATAGCATTTCCCTTCTTTGCCTCTGGACGTCTGGATGCATTTCCTGCAGTCTGCAGACCTCTTCTGTTCTTTCACAACATGTTCTGGTCAGCTTCCAGGGTTTGAGTGAGCGCATATGTGCAACTGTCCAGCCACTCCTCCAGTCATTTATTATACATGAGAATATTCTTTTTTAATAGAGTTCTTTGAAGAATATTCCTTTGGACAGTTTGCCCGGTTGCTGGTACAATACAGTATCATCTCTCTACTATATCCTGTAGGAAAGACGAGATCCTGGATCCGACTATGTCCTGTATGTAACGACTGATGAACACCAGAATGAACATGAAAGACTGATAATAACACTGTTTCTTATTGAAAAATGTCCCCCCTTTTCTCCCCAATTGTACTTGGCCAATTAACACACTTTTCCGAGTTGTCCCGGTCACTGCTCCACCTCCTCTGCCGAGCTTGGGAGAGCTGCAGACCACCACGTCTCTTCCAATACATGTGGAGTCGCCAGCCGCTTCTTTTCACCTGACAGAGAGGAGTTTCACCATGCTATTCCCCAAGTTCACCCCCCCCCCTCCCCCCTGAACAGGCACCCCGACCGACCAGAGGAAGCGCTAGTGCAGCGACCAGGACACATACCCACATCTGGCTCCCCACCCGCAGACACGGCCAATTGTGTCTGTAGGGGCGCCCGACCAAGCCGGATTTGAACCGGTGATCCCCATGTTGGTAGGCAACGGAGTAGACCACTACGCTACCCGGACACCCCGATAATAACATTTTTGATGTGAGCAGGAAGTGTAAGGTTGATACAGTGTATCAACGTTCATGCCATAGTCATGGAGAGTACTGCTCTCTGGTTGGCTGGAGGGGGTGTGTTAAAACTCTATACTACACGCGTCGTTCGACTCCAGTTTAATCCCTGTTCTGATTTCATACGCTGGATACAAAGTCTCTGTGTAACCATAGCAACACGCTGAACCAGTAGCAAGAACAGTAGATTCAAAGTTAGCGTAGCGGCTAACTTTTGCTTCATAACCTTTTAATTCTGAATCAAAACGTTTGACCAAAAAATAAGTTAACTGGTTTTATTTCAGTTTTTTGCTAAGTGACCCTGATGTAAGCAGGATAATCCACGACGAGGCGTGCATCTGCACCTTGTTTCAAAATCCTTTACTGTGAATTTTGCCTTACACATGGAATAGTGGGTGCTTGTTTAAGTCGGTGGTTCTCAATCAGGTCCTCATACTGCTGGTTTTCTATTCTACCAGGTAGCTCATTACATTCACCTGTTGTTCCAGTTATTCTGCCTCCTTGCAGGGAGATTTTACACCTGGGACAACAGGTGAATGTACTGAACTACCTGGTAGAACAGAAAACCAGCAGCACTCGTGGTATCTGAGAACGTGACTGAGAACCAGAGAGTCAAAACCTGCAAGTATATCCCACTGATAAAGTATATGTTTTATGTCGTCACATATTATTAATATTTCACTCTCTTACTTTACCGAGAGGCCCTGTGATGGACTGGCGGCCTGTCCAGGGTGTCTCCCCGCCTGCTGCCCAGTGACTGCTGGGACAGGCTCCAGCATCCCTGCGACCCTGAGAGCAGCGTAAGCGGTTTGGATAATGGATGGATGGACTTTACCGAGAGATCCAGCGAAAGCTTTATGCCTGTATCGCTCTAGTAAGTTATATTTACTTTGAACCGCACCGATTCTTCGAAATCAGAGAGGGTTTTGTTGTTGCTGTTGTTTGGTTTTGTTTTTTTTTTTCCTCATTGCATTCAAATGATGACAATACAGCTCCTTCCTCGGCGGTGAGCTATTTCTGCTTCTTTCCATTCAGGACGGGGGAGACTGTTGATTCATAAAGCTGCTGTTTATGAAAGGAGGCTGCGAAGCTTACCAGAACGCTATCCGTCCTCATTAGAGAGGTAAGAATATTTCTCCTTTCTGCTCCACGCCCCGTTTCTATATCCTCTTCATTGTATCACAGCCCTTGCTGCACCACACACTGCACCAAACACAGGTATGCTCTGCACTGTGATGGAAGAACAGACACACACCCACACACACACACACACTGAATTTGGCTGCTTTTTATCTGGAACAGTGTTTGCATTTGATTTCCCAGCAGGCAACAGAGTGATAGAATAAATCAGAGGCTAGAAAAACATCTATTTTTACCGTCTCACACACGCACACACACACACACACACACATACACACACACACGCACACACAGAGTTGCTCAAATAGGGTTCATTTTCCAACTGATGGCAAGATAGACGGGATGGTGAAACGGATTTGATATCGGCATAGCACATGCACCTACCTACATAGAGGTACCGTCACACACACACACACACACACTGACACAGATACACGTGGCTATTATATCTGTCTGTGGCCAGATGAGGTTTGGAGACGTGTGCGTAGAGGAGGATCACTGTGGCGTGACTAACTCAGACCCTACTGAATGCCAGTTGGCATCGCTGTTCGGCTTGGGACAGCGAGAGACAAATGAGGGCTTGTTGACTTACAGTAACATAACAGATCCATGCCCACACTCACACACACACACACACACACACACACAGGCAGTGTACATCTATGACAGATAAACTGTAAATTCATATATCTCCCTAATCTGGGTATGAGTTTTCCTCTTCACATGACCTTGTTATGTCATTCGGAGGTCTTGAACACTGTCATGGGCGGTGCCGTCACAGGTCGCAAATCACAAACGTGTAATACCCACTGATCCCTCTCTCCGGCCCTCCGGCATTAAGGATCGCCGGCAGATGTAATCTCTCATGTCTCGACGGGACATGGCTTTCCCTCCCATTTGCAGTTTGTGTCCCTGCAGTATATCATTTGCGTGTTCGCCGTAGTTCCTAAACTGCAAAAGTTATTATTCCAAAATATTGCCAATACTCAATCTTATACTTGATTACAATACACAAGATGATGTATGATCATGATTATGCACCAGGAACTTGGCTGTTCGTATGGTATAGCGATATTGATGAGGAAGTAGCAGCAAATATACACTTGAACACAGGTACAATGTATGCATCAATACATGCATACATACATACCCTTATGAAGGGCGGCACGGTGGAGCAGTGGTTAGGGTGGTTGCCTCACAGCAAGAAGGTCCTGGGTTCGAACCCCGGGGTTGACCAAACTTGGGGGTCATCCTGTGTGTGGAGTTTGCATGCTCTCCCCGTGTCTGCGTGGGTTTCCTCCCACAGTCCAAAGTCATGTAGGTCAGGTGAATCGGCCACACTAAATTGTCCCGAGGTGTGAATGCGTGTGTGTGTGTGTGTGTGTGTGTGTGTGTGTGGGCCTTGTGATGGCCTGGCAGCCTGTCCAGGGTGTCTCCCCACCTGCCGCCCAATGACTTCTGGGATAGGCGCCGGCATTCCGCGACCCCAATTGGGATAAGCAGCTTGGATAATGGATGGATGGATGGATGGATGGATGGATACCCTTATGAAAACAATTAAATAAAACATGTAGTTCCTGCTTGACAGAAATGAATACCAAATTCATCTAAAAACCAGACTTTATTCAGATAGTCTGTGTA
>NC_079212.1:7231454-7306624 GCF_029633865.1 Lampris incognitus | reverse complement strand
TCTCTGGTCTCTCTCTCTCTCTCTGATCTCTGTCTCTCCCCCTCTCTCTTTCTCTGGTCTCTCACTCTCTCTCTCTCTCTCTCTCTCTCTCTCTCTCTCTCTCTCTCTCTCTCTCTCTCTCTCTCTCTCTCTCTCTCTCTCTCTCTCTCTCTCTCCCCCCTTCTCTCTCTCTCTCTCACTCACTCTTGTCGCTTTTTTTTCTCTCACCCCCCTTTTTCTTTCACTATTTCTTTCTCATTCTCACACATCGATCGTCTCCCTCTTAATGTTGATCTAGCTCGCTCGCTCGCTCTCTCTCTCTCTCTCTCTCTCTCCTCTCTCTCTCCCTCCCTCTCTCTGACTCGGTCTTTCGCTCTCTCTCTCTCTCTCTCTCTCTCTCTCTCTCTCTCTCTCTCTCTCTCTCTCTCTCTCTCTCTCTCTCTCTCTCTCTCTCACTCACTCTTGTCGCTTTTTTCTCTCACCCCCTTTCTTTCACTATTTCTTTCTCATTCTCACACATCGATCGTCTCCCTCTTAATGTTGATCTAGCTCGCTCCGCTTCGCTCTCTCCTCTCTCTCTCTCTCTCTCTCTCTCTCTCTCCCTCCCTCTCTCTGACTCGGTCTTTCGCTCTCTCTCTCTCTCTCTCTCTCTCTCTCTCTCTCTCTCTCTCTCTCCTCTCTCTCTCTCTCTCTCTCTCTCTCTCTCTCTCTCTCTCTCCCCCCTCTCTCTCTCTCTCTCTCTCACTCACTCTTGTCGCTTTTTTCTCTCACCCCTTTCTTTCACTATTTCTTTCTCATTCTCACACATCGATCGTCTCCCTCTTAATGTTGATCTAGCTCGCTCGCTTCGCTCTCTCTCTCTCTCTCTCTCTCTCTCTCCCTCCCTCCTCTCTGACTCGGTCTTTCGCTCTCTCTCTCTCTCTCTCTCTCTCTCTCTCTCTCTCTCTCTCTCTCTCTCTCTCTCTCTCTCTCTCTCTCTCTCTCCCTCTCACTTCCTCTCACTTCCTCTCTCTTTCTCTGGTCTCCCTCTGTCTCTCTCTCTCTGATCTCTGTCTCTCCCCCTCTCTCTTTCTCTGGTCTCTCTTTCTCTGGTCCTCTCTCTCTCTCTCTCTCATACACACACACATAGACACACACAGCACTGAGACAGCAGCCTCCCTTCAGTCGGACAGTTTTAATGGTAATGGTGGAGTCATCCTGCAGCCTGTGGTTATCACTGAGGTGTCACAACACATTTACGGTGATTGTTGTAGGCGCGCACTCAAAAGCTTTTCCATGCTTCGCTTTTTGTTGACTTTCTGATGGGAAATAAGAGGAGGCTCAAGAGGTGTTATTATTATTTAATGCACTCCCTGAGGCATCGTTTTCCTGTAATGATTCATCCGTTATGCACAAATTGGGTGGCACGGTGGCATAGTGGTTAGCGCTGTCGCCTCACAGCAAGAAGGTCCTTTGTTTCGAACCCCCAGGGTTGTCCAACATCGGGGGTTGTCCTCTGCGTGGGGTTTGCATGTTCTCCCCATGTCTGCGGTGGGTTTCCTCCGGGTTCTCCAGTTTCCCCCCACCATCAAAAACACATGCATGTTAGGGGTTAATACTCCTGTCTGTGCCCCTGACCGAGGCATGGCGAGATAAACTGGAGTTGGTCCCCCGGGCGCGCTGCACGGCGGCTGCCCACTGCTTCCTAGCTACACAGCTAGGATGGGTTAAATTCAGAGGGATTTCCCTATGGGGATCAATAAAGTACCCTCAAAATCAAAAAACTCGGGTGTCCGGGTAGCGTAACGGTCTATTCCGTTGCCTACCAGCACGGGGCTCAGCGGTTCGAATCCCTGTTTGGGCTGGCATCCCTACAGACACAATTAGCTGTGTCCTTCGGGTGGGAAGCCGGATGTGGGTATGTGTCCTGGTCGCTGCACTAGCACCCTCCTCTGGTTGGTCGGGACACCTGTTCGGGAGGGGGGGAATGAGGGGAATGGCGTGATCCTCCCACACGCTACGTCCCCCCTGGCGAAACTCCTCACTGTCAGGTGAAAAGAAGCGACTGGCGACTCCACATGTGTTGGAGGAGGCGTGTGGTAGTCTGCAGCTCTCCCCAGATCGGCAGAGGGGGTGGAGCAACAACTGGGACGGCTCGGAAGAGTGGGGTAATTGGGGAGAAAAAGGGCAGAAACAATTTTTTTTTTTAAAAATCAGAAACTGAACCAGCACTACAGATGCACCTCTGAAGTCATGCATCACATACAATCATGCAATCCTCACTTCTTATAAAAACCTGTTTAGTTGATATTTAAACTGTTGGAATTGGCCCTTGGTGACATGGCATGGCACCTACTGTGTAGCCCCCACCCCCAGCGTGGCAACAGCCCCTTACATCTGATGACACAAGCTCAGTAGATTTCTGTGATTAATGTGCGTTTGTTATTGACGGCGGAGTCCTCTATACCGTACCACTACATCTAACCTAGGGAGTACATTAACCCAGTGTAATTATTCAAGCTGTGGCAGTTTTATTCAGAAATAAAAAGGCCACAGCAGTTAGTTTTCTGCTCTCTCATACTGCATCTAATTGCTGCAATTGTCATACTGTGGATTAAAATGTTCATGAATTTTGAGGCTAAAAAACTGAGGAGTTATAAAGCCTTTGAAAGGACCAGGTAAACTGCAAGTGTATAAGGTTTAAGTTGAATAAGGTTTTTGATACTGATTTTGCTCTGGTCACAGTGGTTGGTGTGTGTATATATATATATCAGGATATATATATATATATATATATATATATATATAATCAGGACTCAGGAACATTTATTTTGCGTTTCATTTCATGCACTTGCGCACATGAAATGAAACAAAATATCATTTTCCCCAGCCCACAGCAGCACAACACAAAGACAAAAACACATATCCAAACTACATGAACACATATATCCATCCATCCATCCATATATCCAAACTACAAAAAACTATCAAAACTACAAAAACACATATATCCAAAAAGAAAAACAAAAAACGAACAAATCACTGTCCAAGAGAGCAAAAGCCAACCAGGATGATTGTCGGAACTGCCGGTTCGCATGGGCTAGCAGTTAGCTTAGCCTGCCCGCTTCTACATCCTGTCAGATGGCCCATGGTGCTTCCTTTTTGTGCGCAGCTCCAGGCAGGGCCATGGTCCTTTGGCCCACCGGACACTGCAGCCTAGGCTCCCCCGTCCGATCCAACGCCAGCTAGTCCAGCAAGACACCTTCGACACACCTCTCCACACGACGACACCAAAAACACAGACAAGGCCGCCGCCAGACCGCCCTCAGTGTTATCGGAACTGCTGGTCTGCATGGGCTAGCAGTTAGCTTAGCCTGCCCCGCTTCTGTTTCCTGTCAGACCACCCTTGGTGCTTCCTCTTTGGGCACAGCTCCAGGCAGGGCCGTGGTACCTGGGCCCACTGGGCGCTGCAAACCAGGCTCCCCCATCTGATCCAACGCCAGCTCTTCCAGCCAGACACCTTCGACACACCTCCCCGCACTCCACACGACAACACCAAAAATACAGTCAACGCCAGGCGAGGCCACTGCCAGACTGCCCTTGGTGTTATCGGAACTGCCGGTCTCCATGGGTTAGCAGTTAGCTTAGCCTGCCCCACTTCCGCATCCTGTCAGACCGCCCTTGGTGCTTCCTCTTCGGGCACAGCTCCAGGCAGGGCCGTTGTCCGTGGGCCCACAGGATGCAGCAGACCAAGCTCTCCCAACCGACCCAACGCCAGCTCTCCCAGCCATCATTGAAGACAGCGTAGATTTAGATTTGGATAAAGACACTGCATGGACAGTACTGGGTGAAGCTGCCACAAACAAGTTTGTGCCGCTATCTTTCCACACCAGTATTAGGTGATATATCCAGTCAAGTATTTACAGGGAGGCTGTTGACATTTGCAATTGTCACAGCATGAGGTTTTGTTTCACACACACACACACACACACACACACACACACACACACACACACACTATTCATGTGCATGCACCAGTTTTGGAGATTCATTTTACATACTGTAGAGGTAGTACACTTTTACCTTCTTGTATTTCTCCATAGTGTTACAACGTCCCATGTTCATCATGCAAGATCACACAAATGTTGTGGTGTTTTCAGTTTTTTTGTTTTGACAGTCTTTGGAATCGCTGTGCAGCCACTTAAAAGTGTTATGTGCACAGGTGTCATGGCAGGCTCCCTCAATCACGAGCAATATCCAGAAATAGCTGTTATTGCCTTTTGTCATAACTGCCAAATGTTCAAAACCACGACTGGATCTGTGTCAACACCACCAGATGGACTTTTTTGTTGACTTATAAGAGAAATACTTTCATCACATGCAGACAGTACTGCTGATCCATCTGAACAACGTTGATCCTTTTTTTTTTTAAACTGCAAATCTGTTTTGTTCTGTTGTTCTTCAAAAGCCTCAGTAAATCATTTTTTGGCATAATTCAAAAGTGAAATAATCAGTGAGTCCGGTAACGTGAAATAAGTCAGCATTATGGATTTCTGTACTTAAATTCAATGCAGTGGAAAGAATATATGTATCTGTGGCTTTTTGGGCATTTGCAACACATTTAATCAAATCAAACAAATATATTGGTGTATCTTTGCTATGCTAATTTGCCAATCTCATCTCATCATCGGCTGCTTCTCCGGGGTCGGGTCACGGTGGCAACAAGCTTAAGTAGGGCACTCCAGACATCCGTCTCCCCAGCAATGCCCTCCAGCTCCTCCTGGGGGTCCCAAGAACTTCCCAGGCCAGATTGGACATGTAGTCCCTCCAGCGAGTTCTGAATCTACCCCAGGGTCTCTTCTCAGTTGGACATGCCCGGAAAACCTCCAAAGGTAGGTGCCAAGGAGTCATCCTAATCAGATGGCCGAACCACCTCAACTGGCTCCTTTCGACACGAAGGAGCAGCGGCTCTACTCCGAGATCCCTGCGGATGCCCAAGCTCCTCACCCTATCTCTAAGGCTGAGCCCAGACACCCTACAGAGGAAACTAGTTTCAGCTGCTTATATCTGCGATCTCACCTTTTTGGTCACTACTCAAAGCTCATGACCATAGGTGAGGGCTGGAACGAAGATTGACTGGTAAATTGAGAGCTTTGCCTTCTGGCTCACCTCCCTCTTCACCACAACGGTCTGGTACAGCATCCGCATTACTGCGGATGCTGCACCAATCCGCCTGTCAATCTCCCGCTCCATCCTACTCTCACTCATGAACAAGACCTCGAGATACTTGAACTCCTTCACTTGAGGCAATAACTCATCCCCAACCCGGAGGGCGCAATCCACCATTTTTCGGGAGAGAACCATGGCCTCAGATTTGGAGGTGCTGACTCTCATCCTGATCATTTCACACTCGGCTGCAAACCACCCCAGTGTTTGCTGGAGGTCACGTTCTGATGAACCACATCATCTGTGAAGAGCAGAGATTCAATTCTGAGGTTCCCAAAACGGACACACTCCTCACCTTGGCTGCGCCTCGAGATCCTGTCCATGAATATCACAAACAGAATCGGAGACAAGGGACAACCTTGGCGGAGTCCGACACCCACCGAAAACGGGTTTGACTTTGTGCTGAGAATGCGGACACAACTCTCACTTTGGTTATACAAGGACGGGGTGGCATGTAACTGCCCCGGTACCCTATACTCCTGCAGTACTCCCCACAGAGTGTCACGGGGTAGACATTCGTAAGCCTTCTCCAAGTCCACAAAACACATGTAGACTGGCTGGTCAAACAACCATGCCTCCCTCAGCACGTCCACAAGGGTAAAGAGCTAATGTCCCAATCTAATTTGCCAAATCTTTGTTGAACTGTATTTACTCTTGGAAGAACTTGTACAAGACGAGATTAGTTGAGGTTCTGAAACTTTCTTTGCCGTAATCATTCAAAAAAATTTTTTTTTCACGAGTTTAAAAAATCATCTGAAATGGGTTATATTCTATTGAGTGTGGGGCTGGACAATAATTTAATTGGGCATCTGGATTGCATGGCGATCTGTTCTGTTGCCCACCAACACAGGGATCTTTGGTTCGAATCCCCTTGTTAACTCCGGCTTGGTTGGACGTCTCTACAGACACAATTGGCCGTGTATGCGGGAAGGAAGCCGGATGTGGGTATGTGTCCTGCTCGCTGCACTAGCGCCTGCTCTGGTCGGTCGGGGCACCTGTTCAGGGAGGAGGGGGAACTGGGGGGAATAGCGAGATCTTCCCACGAGCTACGTCCCCCTGGTGAAACTCCTCACTGTCAGGTGAAAAGAAGCGGCTGGCGACGCCACATGTATCGGAGGAGGCATGTGGTAGTCTGCAGCCCTCCCCGGATCAACAGAGGGGGTGGAGCAGTGGTACAGTATTTTCAGTTGAGTCACAAGAGTAAACAGTACCATCTAGTAGCCTTAGTTTTAATGCAGTGTATTCATCTGACAATTAAATACTTGGGGTCAACTGTCCAAAGTAACGGGGCGTGCAGAAGAGAGGTGAGGAAGAGAGTGCAGGCAGGGTGGAGTGGGTGGAGAAGAGTGTCAGGAGTGATTTGCGACAGAGGGGTAGCAGCAAGAGTTAAAGGGAAGGTTTACAAGATGGTTGTGAGACCAACAATGTTGTATGGTTTGGAGACAGTGGCACTGATGAAACGACAGGAGGTGGAGCTGGAGGTGGCAGAGTTGAAGATGATAAGATTTTCATTGGGAGTGATGAAGAAGGACAGGATTAGGAACGAGTATATTAGAGGGACAGCTCAGGTTGGACGGTTTGGAGACAAAGCAAGAGAGGCAAGATTGAGATGGTTTGGACATGTGTGGAGGAGAGATGCTGGGTATACTGGGAGAAGGATGCTGAATATGGAGCTGTCAGGGAAGAGGAGAAGAGGAAGGCCAAAGAGGAGGTTTATGGATGTGGTGAGGGAGGACATGCAGGTGGCTGGTTTGACAAAGGAAGATGCAGAGGACAGGAAGAGATGGAAACTGATGATCCGCTGTGGCATTCCCTTATGGGAGCAGCCAAAAGTCATAGTAGTAGTAGTAGCAGTAGTAGTATTAGTAGTCATCTGACAAAATTACACTGTATAAGTCGCTTTGGAATATATGTCGCAGGACCAGCCAGATGAGTAAACAAACAGCCACTAAAAATGAGGTCTGCGGTATTGGAGGGAGTATCATTTGAAATCTAGTTTTGGTTTATTATACTTTACATTCCCAAACAGTTCAATGTGATGAACCTTGATTGGATTCTTAAACGTTGCATTCATAGAAGCAGATATTGTGATACACACTGATATTGTGTAAAATTGGCCATGATTATCTTGGTAATATTTGTTATTTCGTCCGGCATTGGTTGAGTGTTTTGAAGCATGAGGATGAATACCATTTATTAACATGAGAATGTGCCACCAGCATCACAGAAACCCGCCTAAACTGTTGTGGGACTTGACAAATGTTGATTTGGTGGAGGAAGAGAGACGTCACGTTGCCCCCAAATTTGGGTTTCACATTACAACTGTAGCTTTATTCTTCAACTTTTACCAGCGATGATAATGATAATGATGGTGACGATGATTGTGATGATGAGGATGGTGATGTCAGTGATTATGCGGAGACTCGCCCCTGTGCCTGTTCTTCATCAAGTGATTTGGGTTTTTTTTTTTTTTTTTTTTTTTAGAAATGTAATTAGAGGCTGTAAAGGTCAGTGAGTGATTACGTGTTTTCTACTTTTCTCTCTTAAATCCTCCGGCAGACCACTGCCGTCCTGAAGAGTTCTGGAACGCAAGCCAATAGAATTACATAATCTGTGTGTCTAACCCTAATCCGAAACACAATCCTGTTCATAACATGGACGGTATTGTGGGGTCACCTCTCTTCACCCAGAAGACCAAGAGATTTAAAGACATTTCTTGGCAAGCATCCATCTTTCTGAACAGTGCTTCAGAGCGAGAGAGAGAGAGAGAGATGCTGAACCTTTGCAAGATAATGCAATGTATTCAAAAAGTACCCATCAAGTCTAAAAGTACAAGTAAGCTTAAGGTGTACTTTTCTCAAGTTCACCTTTTGCAAGTAGTCAGTGTCATCTTCATTGATCACATGATACACGGCGAACGGGCTGTGAGATTCATTGTTCCCCTAGCTCCCCCCCAATTTTGTTCAGATTAAAATCAATACAATAATATAAACCTATAAAAAGTTAAAAATGGTAAGGGTAAAAAGCAGTAGGAATTAATATGCCATTTAGCTGCAGTGGCAAAATCATTAGAGTTTAAAAGTGACATGCGAATATGATGTGCAGAGTTCTAGTCCTGATTGGGTGAAGTACAAAAAAGTAAAATGAGAGTACACTGCTTATTTTTAGTTTAAAGTAGGTACGCTGAAAGGACTGTCGTATGTTTGGAGCAGTTCTTTGAGGCTAACGGCATCAAGGAAGAAAGGCGGGTAGCTACCTTGCTAAGTGTAATGGGGACAACTACTTATGGTTTGTTGAGGAATTTAGTGCAGCCACACAAGCCAAAAGCTGAGTCTTACGATAATATTGTGGACATATTGAGTCAGTTTGAGTCCAAGCCTTTACTGTTTGCGGAAAGATTCCGTTTTAACTATTGCAACCATAGGGCTGATGAGGCCATATGCAGCTGAGCTAAACCAAGATATGTGCAGGATCTGGGCACAAAGTCGATGCGCATTTTTCCAATCAGACTCGGCGGGGTTACAGACGTCACGGCAAGAGTCACGGTCCGTAGGTATGCCATTTCAAAGACGTTAAGTGTTGCAAATGCTGAAAAACGGGCCATATTAAAAGAGCTTGCAAAGGAAAAGTGGCCGCTGCTCAGGCATAAAGAAGACGTAAACGACATGCTGAGAAAACCACAAAGCATGTGGAGGCAGAAGAGACTGAATTGCCAATGTTTTTGCTAGTAAGCGACAAAGACTATTTAAGCAGTCATTCAGTGGTTGGTGGCAAAGAAATTGCGAGGGAAATTGACATGGGCTGCCATGAGTATAATCTCAGAAGATTTTGTTTTTAGGCTGCGATCCCAGAACAGTGACTAGGTGCTGCTAAAGTAAAGCTGAAGACTTACGCAGAGGAAGCCATACCTGTGTTAGGGCATTTCTAAGATCCTGTGAGCTATAAACAGCAGAGAGAACGTCTACCTGTGATTGTGGTAAAAGGTACAGGACCAGCACTGTAGGGCAGAAACTGGCTGGAATACCTCACCTTGAATTTGAAAGAAATATAATATTTCAGGGCGTCCAGGTAGCGTAGCGGTCTATTTCATTGCCTACCAACACGGAGATTCGAACTGAAGATCCACAGGGATCTTCGCTCCGAAAGAGTGGGGTATTTGGCCAGGTAGAACTGGGAAGAAAAATCCAAAAAATAAAATAAAATACAGTGGTGCTTGAAAGTTTTTGAACACTTTAGAATTTTCTATATTTCTGAATAAATATGACCTAAAACATCCTCAGATTTTCACACGAGTCCCAAAAGTTGATAAAGAGAACCCAATTAAACAAATGAGACAAAAATATCATACTTGGTCATTTATTTATTGAGGAAAACGGTCCAATATTACGTATCTGTGAGTGGCAGAAGTATGTGAACCTCCAGGATTAGCAGTTAATTTGATGGTGAAATCAGAGTCAGGTGTTTTCAGTCAATGGGGTGACAATCAGGTGTGAGTGGGCGCCCTGTTTTATTTAAAGAACAGGGGTCTATCAAAGTCTGATCTTCACAACGCATGTTTGTGGAAGTGTATCATGGCAAGAACAAAGGAGATTTCTGAGGACCTCAGAAAAAGCGTTGTTGATGCTCATCAGGCTGGAAAAAGTTACAAAACCATCTCTAAAGAGTTTGGACTCCACTAATCCACAGTCGTGTTACAGGTTGTGCAGGAGGACCCAGACGACCACACAGGAGGCAGAGGACTCTTAATAACGTTTAATGAAAATTAACAAAGGGAAAAAATAATAGGGGAGAGAGAAATGCGGGATGTGTATGGTGCTCAGGTAGTTTTGTTAGTGGGGTGTGTGAATACGCTATGTGTAGTGACAGGCGGTGATGTGTCTAGCTATGTGTTAGTGTAGATTATCCTAAGTGTGTGTAAAATGTGAATGGGGTGTTTAAGTGTGCGTGTATCAGGCAAAGTACCAAGTCCGAGGGCAAAGGGGAATCGAGGAGTAGGCCAAGTTCAAAGCCAAAGTAGTAGTCCGAGTTCAAAGTCTAAGTGGTAGTCCGAAGAGGTAGGTTGGTTGACAGGTGAGCCGGCTCCGCACAACAGGTCAGAGGGAAGATCTGGCAATGAGTTTGAGAGAAGGCCAGGTTCTTGTAGGGGTAGAAGTGATTGCAGATGGGGAACAGCTGAGATGATTGCAGATGGGGCGCAGCTGAGGGAATGAGTGACCGGGGAAAAGCAGAGCCGTCCTGCCAGTCTGCCAGCAGATGGCATCAGTGGCGCCGTAGGGTGCGCCATGCCCGTTGGGAGGTGCTGGGGACCTCAGGGTCTGAGTCCGGTGACGGGGAACGTGAACGCGCCCCAGCTCTGGTGGTGAGGAGTGGATAATCAGGTGAAGCAGAGCGCCATGGAGGTCCAGAGGGAACGGAAGAGGTAGGTTGCGGGGGTTGTGAGGGTGAAACGGTAACAGGTCAGACAGATTGTGTACAAATGGAGGAAATTCAAGGCCATTGTTACCCTCCACAGGAGTGGTCAACCATCAAAGATCACTCCAAGAGCAAGACGTGTAATAGTCAGCCAGGTCACAAAGGAACCCAGGGTAACTTCTAAGCAACTAAAGGCCTCTCTCACATTGGCTAATGTTAATGTTCATGAGCCCACCATCAGGAGAACACCGAACAACAGTGGTTTGCATGGCAGTGTTGCAAGGAGAAAGCCACCGCTCTCCAAAAACAACATTGCTGCCTGTCTGCAGTTTGCTAAAGATCACGTGGACAATCAAGAAGGCTGTTGGAAAACTGTTTTGCGGACAGATGAAACCAAAATAGAACTTTCTGGTTTAAATGAGAGGCGTTATGTTTGGAGAAAGGAAAACACTGCATTCCAGCATAAGAACCTTATCCCATCTATGAAACATGGTGGTGGTAGTGTCATGGTTTGGGCCTGTTTTGCTGCATCTGGGCCAGGGCGGCTTACCATCATTGATGGAACAATGAATTCTGGATTATACCAGCGAATTCTTAAGGAAAATGACAGACTGTCCGTGAACTGAATCTCAAGAGAATGTGGGTCATGCAGCAAGACAATGACCCTAAACACACAAGTTGTTCAATGGTTAAAGAAGAATGAAGTTAATGTTTTGGAATGCCTAAGTCAAAGTCCTGACCTTAATCCAATCGAAATTTTGTGGAAGGACCTGAAGTGAGCAGTTCATGTGAAGAAACCCACCAACATCCCAGAGTTGAAGCAGTTGAAGTTGTGCAGAGGAATGGACTAAAATTCCTCCAAGCCGATGTGCAGGACTGATCAACAGTTACCAGAAACGTTTAGTTACAGTTATTGGTGCACGGGGAGGGGGGGGGGTCACACCAGATACTGAAAGCAAAGGTTCACATACTTTTGCCACTCACAGATATGTAATATTGGATAATTTTCCTCAATAAATTATTGTCCAAGTATAATTTTGTCTCATTTGTTTAATTTATCTACTTTTTTTTATCTCTTTATCTATTTTTAGGACTTGTGTGAAAATCTGATGATGTTTTAGGTCGTGTTTCTGCAGAAATATAGAAAATTCTAAAGGATTCACAAATTTTCAAGCACCACTGTAACATTTCAGCAAGGCGCTTCAACCTGAATCAATAGAGGAAATGCTGGACTTAACACTGAGGTGTTTAAAGGTTTACTGTGCGCTCTGGCACAATGTTCTCAATGGTTCATCCATCCGTCCATCATCCAAACCGCTTATCCTGCTCTCAGGGTCGCAGGGATGCTGGAGCCTATCCAGGCAGTCATTGGGCAGCAGGCGGGGAGACACCCTGGACAGGCCGCCAGGCTCAGATTAGAACAAATCATGTAGTCCAGACAGTCTAGTTTGGTAAGTGCTATTGGGAAGAGGTGAAGTTTAAATAAAAAAAGAAGACACTAGATACAACATTCCAAGACATATTAACCGGACAATTATTAGTATTTTTAATCCATTTGCAAATGTTAAAAGATGTATTGTAATACCTTAAGTGCACTATTACTCATTTATTAATTACTATTTACAGCTACTCATTATGAAATATAACCAAAATGCCTAATGTAGTTCTTTGTGCTGTTTCTGACGAATTCTTAGAGAGGAATCCTCGGTGACGTGAAAGCGTCACTAAATCACATGATGCCCTTTTGTAGAAACGGTTGCATATGATGCTGAATTAATACACAACCGTGTGTGGTTATGAGGTTTTTGCTTGTGTACAGGATTGCAAGGACCTTGCAGCAGCAAGTGGGTAGTTGGCGAGATTTGACAAAGTATTAAACCCGAGCTTATTTCCAGCCAAGTGGGATAATCATTCAGCCAGATTTGAACTCCCTCCTTTCATAAAATCCCTGTTGCCTCGCTTCGCTCCGAACCCGGTAGGTGCAGAGATTCCTCATTATTGTTGTTTCAGTTTAGCAGCCGGGTGTTTCAGGATCAATTGAGGATGCATTAACTTGACTTTCTAAAATTAATCGGCTCTTAACTGCCATGTGGTCCAACTGTGGGAACCAAAAACACACACACTCAAAACCCATTATTTTCCTCAATTAGATTTTTGCTGGGAATCTAATCAGGCTGCAGCTTCAAAGTTTTCACAAGATTCACTTTAGTCGTCGTTTTCTTGTATGACCCACTCCACGATAGTTTTAAGTTTGGGGGAGATAAAGCATGGAGCTGAAACGCTACAAATAAAAGAAGCAAACTCAGACGAGCCACAAAGTATTTCATTAACTAACGCATCGGGCACGAGAATCCCTTGCATCCATTTCATGACATCAAACAACCCTATAAACAAAGTTTTCATGCAACACCAGCCAATGTTGAGATGTACGCAGAGATACAGTATATTGTGTCGGGAGGCCGACGCTGCATACTGTGCTGATGGATTTGAATTGGAAGAAAGGATGAGATGAGAGAAAAATGCTACAAGACAACAGGGGTTGCAAGACTCCAGGGTTTTTGTAAAGTCAACAGTTATGTGATGAAAGTCGAGTCGACCTTGATTAATCGCTGATCAGGAATCAGGAATCAGGAGCACTATTTGTCAAAACAAAATTATTGTTCCCCCCACCAGACAGTAGTGCAACACAAAGACAAAAACACGTCGAAAAACTACAAGAACTTGAAAAACACACAAACTAACTAACACATATATCAAAATTAACACATATATCCAAACTAAAGACAAAAAATCTGCCCAAGGGAATGAACGCCAGCCAGGATGACTGTCGGAGCTGCCGGTCTGCATGGGCTAGCAATTAGCGTAGCCTGCCCTGCTTCCGCGTCCTCTCAGACTGCCCTTGGTGCTTCCTCCTCGTGTGCAGCTCCAGGAAGGGAGTGTAGTCCCTGGGCCCACTGGACATAGCAGACCAGGCTTGCCCAACCAATCCAACGCCAGCTCTCCCAGCCAGACACCCTTGACACACCTCCCCGCACTCCATACGACACCAAAAACACCACAGTCAATGCCAGGCGAGGCCTCCGCCAGACCGCCCCTGGTGCCACCGGAACCACCGGTCTGCATGGGCCAGCAGCCAGCTCAACCTGCCCCGCTTCCGCGTCCTGTCGGACTGCCCTCTGTGTTACCTCCTTGGTCGCAGCCGCAGCAGGGCCGTGGTCTCTGGGCCCACAGGACGCAGCAGATCATGCTCTCCCAGCCGATCCAGCGCCAGCTCTCCCAGCCATCAAACAAAGACAAAACGTAAATGCAGATGTGGACAAAGACACTGCATGGATGGTACTGGGTGAGGCCGCTGCGAATGTGAATTCGCGCCGCCATCTCCCCACACCGGAAGTGACGTCATCAATAAGACTACAGGAGAAGGGTCTGCATGGCAACAAGTGACTATCTGTATTAGCAAAACTTAATAGATATGCTGACAACAGACCGCTCATACACATCACTTACATGGAACAGAAACGAGTAGAAAGAACAACAGGTTGAAACTCAGCTGCAACAGTGTATGCAACGATAACTTATATGTGCTACAACTCCCATTTCAGTGCAAAAAAATCTAAATGGGAAAAACGCTGGAGGAGGAAAACAAAACTCAGGCAAGCGCTAGGCTGTAAGTCTACTAACCATCATAGTTCTGCTCAGTCACAGCTTTAGCTTTTCGATCCTGGTTTGCATGCAAGAAGATAAGGGCATCAACATGGGCTGGATGAATTCCCAGCCAGAGGAAGAAATCCTCGCTAACTGACTGCTGTTGAGAGGATTTGAATCATTCCTCAGCCGCTAGCATTAGCCGATGCCTTTTCAGATGAGTTTCATGGCACTTGTACTTCTGTTGTATTTCAGAATGGACTTGAATATTTTACAATTGACAGTAGCACAGGTTTCATCTTTAGTGAAATATGTCCACATACTCGGCGTGCTGGTTTGCTGCGATGACCCGTCACCAGGGTCCTCCTCACCTGTTATCTTCTCTGAGGCGTCCTTGTTGTTAATGTCATAATCACGTGATCAGCGACTAGTCGACGTCAAGCTTAAAGCATCAGCACAGAGCAGCAAAGTCGACAGATCAACTAGTCGACCAGTCTGTGCAACCCCTAAAAGGCAGAGAGAGGGCGGGAGAGAGAGTTAGAAGGTAAGAGAGAGACAGAGACTTAAACTCGTGCAGCATGGTTAAAAACGTCATAACCAAAAAATGTTATCGCTAGGCAGGCACTTAGGCGGAGTGTGGGAAAGAGAAGTTGGTTCAGTCACGTCTGCGCTTATAGTACACCTGTGTGGGGGCCCAACTCCTGCACGAAGATGTCCTTCTCACGGTGCTCCTGGAAGTTGAGGCAATCCTCAATTCCAAACCGCTGGGTTATGTGTCTGCAGACATCGCGGACGTGGACCCCGTGACTCCAAACAGTCTGCTCCTGGGGCGGCCTGATGGATCACTCCCCCAAGTGGTCTATCCTGAGATGGAGATCTTGAGCCGCAGACGCTGGCGGCATTCGCAGATCCTCGCTGACCAATTCTGGTACCGATTCATCCGGGAGTACCTCCCGAGCCTACAGACCCGACAGAAATGGCACCGTTCTCCTCCCAATCTGCTGGAGAAAGCCGTTGTCATGCTGGTGGACCCCCAGCTGCCTCGGGCCCGGTGGCCCATTGGACATGTAGTCAAGGTTCACCGCAGCGACGATGGGTGTGTCAGATCAGCCGATGTAAACATCAAGGGACATGTGTACACCCGGCCGGTAGCTCGGCCGGTGGCACTACTGGATCTCCCGTCTGGGGAGGATGAACCTTCGCAGAGCGCAGTCCCCCCTGAACTTGACTGATGAGCCTTTAGTTGGAAGCAAATTTTGGGGCGGCTGTAAAAAAGGCTCCGACATTTATAGTTGCCCGCCCCTTTAAGACTCTGGCCAGATTCTCCTGCTGTGAGTGGCGCAGCCTAGGTTTAGTTGTAGGTTTGCTAGAGGCCTTGCCTAGCGCACGTCGAGACTGTGTTCGTGTTATAAGTACACACTACATGTAGTTTTCCCCTGCAATTCTCGTGTCTACGTGTATAGTGAATTTGTCCTCGTTTGTCCTTTGTTGCGATCCAGCTTGTTCTTTGAGTCACTGACGAAAAGTAAGTGTTCCAGGCTGAGTTGCCTCGTTATGTTTAGCTGGCCTGTGTAGTAGTTGCTAGCTCGCTGCGCACCCGTGGGTTCTAAAGTGTGGGGAAGACATATTCCATGTTAGCATGTCCTGCATTATTCCTTGAGTTAAGTGCTAGCTTAGCAAAGGTGATTCCCTGTAAGCTGTCGTAGACTAATGTGCAGTTTATGCCGTCGTGTGTTGGTTTGGCCGTTTGTGTGATCGTCCAACGCGGACTCCCGTTTTGTTGTTCTTCATCTCTCCAGCAGATGATAGTAATAGGCCTAATCTAAATGTAATGTTGCAATGCTAGTGCCTGATGGCAATTCCCCTTTTTGTTGTTGCAGAACTCGCTATAATTTATGCTGGATTTCAATACGGTTCAGACAAACGAAGTTCACGTCTCCTCTTCATTCCTGTGTTCTGACCGACACACCATCCTGTTTACTCTCTACCTAAGACAAACTAGCCCTTCCAAATTATCCCACTAACAGAACGTTTGTGCCCCCCTAAAAAATAACCCCTGATACTAAAAATTAGCATTTTAGCATCGTGTAAAAATTAATTCATGCACGTTTAAAAACACAAGTATTGAATAAATGTAATAATGCTAAGATTTCCCATTTGTGGAGGAGCTAGTTGGGGGGGGGGGCAGGACACCGCAGCAGAACGTCAGTCTGTGATTTTGTTCACTCAGCTGGTAACGGATGTGGCAGGAAGTGAATACCACATTACATGCACATATTAATGGAGTAAGCTAGCTAACGGTAAAGACGGACATAAGAAAATGATTTCCTCATGACCCCAAGACTACACCAGCTGAACGGAGGCCAGATGCTGCAGCGCCTGAGGGGACAGTTGGTGCCCAGGTGAGTGCAGTGAGCAGAGAAGGTTCAGATAGACGTCATTGCCAGTGCAGCTAGCATGTCAGCGGCTACAGTCTGCAGTCATACGTTTTGTCAACCTGTTTTGTCCGTATCGTGGCTGGCCGTGGTGTTGAATCGTAATTAAAACAGCAGTATGTTGTCCACTCACAGCCGGCATGTCTCTTGCTTTCTGTGGTGTGCTGATGCTCAATATATGTATTGTATTGAATAATGTTAATTCTAGTTTGGTGTCAATGCAGTCGCCCCCCAGACAGCATCCGGATGTGGGCCACTTCAGGCAATGATGCGGCACTGATGACCTTCTTCTGGCCCTGACAAAATGGATGTGAGCCTGAAGTGGCCCACATGTATAATAGCAAATATGGCCCAAATATGCCAAATCCAATGTGGGCCTTTTTTGGCGAAGATGTGGTGCTCTCGGCAACATGTGATCTGGATGTGACCCTGAAGTAGCCCGTGTGGTAAATGGTGAATATGGCCCAAATATCACAAAACAAATATGGACCACCTTTGACCAATATGTGGCACATGCGGCATTGCTATGGCTTGGTTCTGGCTCAGATCTGGCAAACGGGAGCGGACCGCCCAAGTGCCATCATTCCATGCGGTATGTGGGCCGGATGAAGTGTCGGGTGTGGGACGGGTCCGGGCCACAGCAATTATGCTATCTGGGCTACTATACGTAACGGAGGTCTGGATATTTCTTGTATCCAAAGCAGTTGTGTAATGCGTGCCCCGCCCCGTGAAAACATGAGGCCCAACTGTCACACCGGAGTGTGGTGACATCATGAGTATCCAAAAATCCCATGAGCTAAAAGAGGTGGAACTAGGGGGAGCTCTTGTAAAACTAGAATTGTATTCCTCCTTTTATACTTTTCCTTTTTGTTAAAGAGGGGACAGTACAAAATACATGCTGGTTAAAGTAATAGATGACGTTAGAAAACATGACTGCTTCAGTCTCACTTTAGAACTCCTCTGGTACCTCATGTCAGTCGTGTGTGGAACAAAATGTCCAAATCCTTCTATTCTCGCTCCACTTTCCTATTGATTCATTTCTGTGCTCACCACACACTAGCTTGGGGGTTGGCAGCCTCTTGTTGTACCTTCCACAAGTACACACACACACACACACATCATATAGAAGCATGGCGTGTGTACTGCATGCACGTGTGTGTGTGTGTGTGTGTGTGTGTGTGTGTTCACCTGTATTTTTGAGGACCAGTTTGAGTTTTTTTTTTTTCTGGACTCCCCCCCCCCCCCCCCCCTTTCTCCCTAATTCAATTGTACCTGTCCAATTACCCCACTTCTCCGAGCCGTCCCCGGTCTCTCCTCCACCCCCTCTGCCGATCCGGGGAGGGCTGCAGACTACCACACGCCTCCTCCCATGCATGTGGAGTCACCAGCCGCTTCTTTTCACCTGACAGTGAGGAGTTTCACCAGGGGGACGTAGCGCGTGGGAGGATCACGCTATTCCCCCCAGTTCCCCCTCCCCCCTCCCGAACAGGCGCCCGAACCCAACCAGAGGAGGCGCTAGTGCAGCGACCAGGACACATACCCACATCCGGCTTCCCACCCGCAGGGACGCCCGGACAAGCCGCAGGTAACACGGGGATTTGAACCGGCGAGCCCCATGTTGGAAGGTAATGGAATAGACCGCTACGCTAGCCAGACGCCCCCCAATTTTGAGTTTTTAACCATACGAGTTGAGGACATTTTATGCAAATTGGTGACATTTTGGCCCATCCTCACGTCTTTAAGGGTCAATTTTAGGGTAGGTTTAGGGTTACGGTTAGGTTAAGGTATGTAGTGCTGATGGTTAAGGTTAGGGAATGAATGTATCTTAATGAGGGGTCCTCACAAGTATAGAAAGGTGTGTGTGGGTGTGGGTGTGTGTGTCCGTCCTGTCTACATCTATCCTGCAGGCAGCGAGTCCTGCAGGAGTTTGAGGATGAATAATATAAGCGATCTGAGGCAAACCTGATCACCCGTTCTCCTCACTTCCCGGTGCGCGAGGATTCAAATGACACGACGACCAAAAGCAGCGTAGCGTAATGCTTACGGCAGGGTTACTTTGTCGGTAACTGAGACACCTACGGCAATTAGTTATTACTTTAATTGCGCACATTTTGATCCTCGCCAGTGTCGGTTGGCATGTAAGACAATACTCGGTGGAGCCCGCTGCGCTGTAGGTTGGCACCGTTTTGGTGCCCTGGCCAGTCCAGCAGCCGTATCCAGTGCCAGTCTGACAATGGCATGCACACACACACACACACACACAAAAGTACACACAGGCACCCGCATGAAGACGCGCACAAGCACACTCACACACAAATGGGTTGTGCGAATGCTTGTTATACCAAGCAGCAGATTCCTGGCGGTGCCCTACTTCCATGCGATATTGTCGCCGCTGCAGACCCACTTTTATATGGCTGGCATCATTACAGGGCACACACAAATCAGATAGGCATATCTGCTCACACACACCCACACACACACACACCCACACACACACACCTCCTCCTCAGCGTCGCCCAGACATCAAAGCCGTGTGAGGAGGCCTTGCTCGGCCTCCACGGGCCCTTCTCGGCAACAGGAGACAGGCAGCCAAATAATACATTTAAAAATCTGGGTTACTGGCACACATGAATATCTTATGCAGCTCTTTTTATGTGGGAGGGTGACGCAGTGATTTGAAGCTGGGGGGAGCGCTGTTACACGCCTCTGCGTGCCATAACGTGATTCCCCGTTCCTACAACAGCTTCCTAGTCGGAGACGCCGCAACTGCTCTCAGTCGTCTGTTCCTCCCATTCTCTCTCCCTTCCTGTTTGTGTTCACGTCTTGTTTTCATAGACACGTTCGACGATTTTGGTGATTTCCCAGATGGCAAAACCGCTGTGGCCCGGACCCGTCCCACACCCGACACTTTCACCCGGCCCACATACCGCGTGGAATGACGGCACTTGGGCGGTCCGCTCCTGTTTGCCAGATCTGAGCCAGAACCAAGCCATAGCAATGCCGCGTGGGCCACATGTTTGCCAAAGGTGGCCCATATGTGTTTTGAGATATTTGGGCCATATTCACCATTTACCACACGGGGCCACTTCAGGGTCACATCCAGATCACATGTTGCCCAGAGCGCCGCATCTTTGCCAAAAAAGGCCCACATTTGATTCGGCATATTTGGGCCATATTTGCTATTATACATGTGGGCCACTTCAGGCTCACATCCATCAGTGCCGCATCATGGCCTGAAGTGGCCCACATCCATATGCTGTCTGTGTTAGCACCAAGCTCATCCACTAATCGACTGCGTATTCTGAATTCACAAGTTGTATTGATTCTTACTTCCGCCAGGCGGTTCCTAGAGGGAATTGTGCTTTTAGTCACATGTGTGTGTGTGTGTGTGTGTGGTTGTGCGTGTCTGTCTGCGGCTATTCTCACAAACTACTGGACGTATCAGCCTAAAATCGTTTGTGCATAGTCATGACTGTATGATGAAGAACCTCTCGTGGTCGCGGTGATTCAAAACATCTGTTCTCACTATCGCCCCTCCCTCTCTTCCTTCACTCTCTAGCTCGCTCGGCCAACGCGTCTTTCCGTCACTGCCTCGCCGCCACGCGGGAGGGCCACAGTCTCTAATGGTAAAACTCAGCAACAAAAACAAGTTTTTTTTCTTCTAAATTTGGATTTTCCCCCCTTTTTTCTCCCCAGTTGTATCCGGCCAAATACCCCACTCTTCCGAGCCGTCCCGGTCGCTGCTCCACCCCCTGTGCCGATCTGGGGAGGGCTGCAGATTACCACGTGCCTCCTCCCGTACATGTGGAGTCACCAGCCGCTTCTTTTCACCTGACAGTGAGGAGTTTCACCAGGGGGATGTAGAGAGTGGGAGGATCACGCTGTTCCCCCCAGTTCCCCCTCTCCCAAACAGGCGCTCCAACCGACCAGAGGAGGCGCTAGTGCAGCGACCAGGTCACATACCCACGTCCGGCTTCCCACCCGCAGACATGGCCAATTGTGTCTGTAGGGACGCCCGACAAAGTCGGAGGTAACACGGGGACTCGAACCGGCGATCTCTGTGTTGGTAGGCAACGGAACAGGCCACTACACTGCCTGGATGCCCCAAAACACAATTTCAAGAGTAGGATTAACCACAGTCACAGCTGGAAATGATCTCAGGAGCAAAAATGAAACATTTCCGTGGCTGAGCTATGTTTTCTTATTGTTTTATGAATGAAAGTCAGTCAGCAGAGCAGCCATTCACCTTCCTTGATTGTTATAGCATGAAAACCACAACGGTTAAACACATCTGAAGTCCTTTAATAAGGACTTTGAAAATATGATAGCCTAATCTCTGTCATTTCATGTTAAACAAGCCACTTTCGTGTGAGGGTCCGCCTAGGAGGCTGTGCATCCACAGACTGACAGGCAAAATGTTCTTATTAGGTAGATTTTCTAGCTTGGGTACTGCATATTAACCATTTTCCCCCCATCTTTCCTGTTCAGTCGACTTGGGCGCTGGGTAAAAGTCTTATAATGGCAGGAAAAACACTGGTTTTTCCGTCCGTATGAGTGTATTTCCCTTCTCCCGGTGGGTGAAGAAAGGGATGGTGTGTTGCCAAGTTGGAGCACCGGAGAAGGGTAGATCCGTACGCCTGGCGGAGATCCGCACTCTGCTGAGTAACTCCTCTAGTTTTGGATGTGAACAAACTGAATGCAGGAATAGACAGAAACCTGATGTATTTACTCTAAATAATAATGATGGTAATAATTTGATTTACTCTTTATAGCACTTTGCACAACCTTCAGTAAACCTAAGGGCAGATTTGAAATGCGAATATAGTGGTTTACGGGGAAAATCAATCATTTGTGAGTGGGAGCAGGGCCAATCTGTTTGGGTTGATCTTTTCTCGCCGCTGCCCGAGACCTGTGCACCAACATTATTTACTGCTGGGGGATGAACAGCTCGATTTAGGCTATAGCTGAAGATTGCAATTCCCTCCAACCGAGCCTCGGTGTTCTGTGGGAGCAGACACAGGATTGTGCTTTTATGCCAGTTTAAAAACCCGTGTTACCCTCAGAAACAAATTGCTCTCGCCTCCTTCTCAGGTGTAGGTTTATATTCTCTGGAGTTGTAGCACTTCAGATGGGTGTGATATGGCTACAATTATTTAAAATAGTTAAAGATGTGATCCGGATTTTTTTTTTAATATTGAAAATACCATATTTGATCCCTTTTCCCGCTGGCCGCTTTTCCTAGCAACAGCCATTCTTTGTGTTAGCATTCTGTAATGGCCTCTTTATATGCTGTTTGTCATGGGTGTCGATGGGGTCCGCCATTCCTGCCAAGTTTTCACATGTAATGTAATGGCAGCCTAACAGGAAATGTGTTGAGTTTGCGACAAAATTAAAAGAAGGGGCGTCCGGGTGGCGTGGCGTGGCGGTCTATCCCGTGGCCTACCAACATGTGAATCGGCAGTTCGAATCCCCGTGTTACCTCCGGCTTGGTCCGGCATCCCTACAGACACAATTGGCCGTGTCTGCGGGTGCGAAGCCGGATGTGGGTAGGTGTCCTGGTCGCTGCAGTAGCGCCTCCTCTGGTCGGTCAAGGCGCCATTTCAGTGGGGAGGGGGCACTGGGGGGAATAGTGTGATCCTCTCACTCGTGACATCCCTCTGGTGAAACGCCTCACTGTCAGGTGAAAAGAAGCGGCTGGCGACTCCACGTGTATCAGAGGAGGCATGTGGTGGTCTTACAGCCCTCCCTGACTTGGGAGAGGGGGTGGAGCAGAGACGAGGATGGCTTGGAAGAGAGGGGTAATTGGCCAAGTACAATTGGGGAGAAAAGGGGCGGAATCCAAAAAATGAAAAGAAGAGGAAGAAGAAGAAGAAGACTAAGAAGAAGAAGAAGAAGAAGGGACTTGCACATTGAATGCTGAAGAGCAAGGCACTAAGATGCAAAGCTAAACATTATCCTACATTTAATTAGGTTAAATGAAAAGGTTGATATGGATTGATCAGTCTTGTTCCTCCAAAATATACATGCTATCGCTGGATTATCTTGCCTGTGTTGCACCAAAAAATTGTAACCCTCAAAAACTGCGACCTTCACGTGAACGCTTTCTGTGCATCAGCATCAAACTGGTTTCGAATTGAGCTCTGGGGCTTGTGGTGTGAAAAGGGACCATTGTGACCACCAGATGATGCCAAATCTACCAAAACTAAATAAATTAGGGATAACCGCTTTAAGACTTGGGTCAGAAATATAGGAGCATAGTGTCATAGCACAGTGGAGTATATATCGTAGATAAGGTCTGGCTAGAATTGCATTGAGACGTTACGGTATCTCAGTGGCGGTTGGCCTGTACAGGGCGCTGGGGCGCCGCCTCCTTCAAATATCAAGAGATGAAAATCTACTTAAACATGTTGAATATAATTTAGTTGTATGATGCAAATAATGATGAAATAAAAGTGTTTTTCAGTCTGTGGGCACCTGTCAGCAGCATTAAATATTGGTTCAAATGATATTTGGTTGATTTCTGTCTGAATACATATACTTCCTGTCTGAATACATATATCGTGTCTGAATACATATACTTCCTGGGTGAATACATATACTTCTTGGGTGAGGGGCGCCGGTCAAACGACACCTTATGTAAGCCCTCAAACTTGTGGCGAGCAGGTGACCTGAGGCTGCTGTCTGATTGGTTTCTTCAGATTTTCCAGGAGGCGCAGTTCAGACACCCCCACTTTTATCGGCAGTGAATTGGTATTGTTTTAATGGCTTTTGATCTAATGTGATTGGACAATTCTCGTGGCTGTCCATCATGTTCACACCCACCACGACGCCTCGTCTCGACTGTCAATCATCCACCGTCTACGAACCCTGATAAACTCTATAGGCTACATTGTCCTTCTTAATAACTCTGTGACTGTGTGGCCATTAAAGCGGCTGTCAGGTGTGCTGCGCCAAGGTAAATTGCCCCCCCCCCCAAATTTTTTAGCACCAGCCGCCACTGGTATCAGTTGCAATATTTGTATTTGCATCTTATTCTGATCCAGCAGTGTGTGATAAAAACTGCATCAAGATATTAATGGAATCGCTGTGGCATGATATGCAGCCTTATTTGACGCATTAGAGATAAAGTAGCTTGGTCTTATATTTGTTTTCGCATTTGTTTTTAAAAAAAAAATTGTTATTGTCTGCTCTTCTGCTACATGCTTTGTTTTTCTGGTGGTTGAAGTGTTATTTGCTGCTGGTGTTATGGGCCAGAGGCAGCATGGAAAAACTGATGAAATACCAGAAGCTCATAATGTGATGAACAGTTTTAGAGAGTAGATTTATTTATTTATGTATTTTTGAGTAACTAGCCTCCCGAAACATTTACCGTCTGGTTTAATATTGAAATGTCAGTCTACTCAATAGCAGGGGAAAATAAAAAAAAAAAAATCCCTGGGTGCCATTGCCCCATTAAAAAAAAAAAAGCGTTGTAGTGATGAATGTGGACTTAGCAGGTGTTCTCTATAGTAAAGAGGGGGAGAGGCCTGGCCTATCAAGATAAAGCACTCCACCCCCTCTCCGGTCCACAGGGGGCGAAGGACAACAACACTCCACCTCAGCTTTACAGGGATGTGATTCGTTGGGGTCATGACCTTTGAGGTGAAACACAGGTTTCGTTGTAATGCTCATGTGCATGGGCAATATTTGTGCATGTGTGCACAAATATTGGTTTGTTTGTGTGTGGACACGGGGCATTACAGTGGTAACTAGGTGTAGTTTGAAGAAGGTTGAACCAGTTCATCTGGACACGGCGTGTATTGACAGAAAATACGGTTTCATCAGCCATCTAAGTGACCTCTTCAGTCTCAGCTGACTGCAGGCGTCCCCACCCTGATAAACAACACAGTGGCATAACGACCAACGATCGGTTTCATATGCAAATTACCGTGACCATTAACTAGAGTTACAGTGGCCATGTGTACTGTTCACAGAGGGTTGGGGAATAGTTGCAATCACAGCATTGTAAGATGGTGACAGATGTACTCTTAGCCCCCCCCCCCGGTTCAGGGATGGTCGTTCCCTCTTCACATAGATGGCCTCTTTGACTCCCCGTTCAAACCAGTGTTCCTCCCTATCAAGGATGTGCACATCCTCATCCCTGAAAGAGTGGCCGCTGGCCTGTAGATGGTGTAGACTGTGGAGTCCTGGTCTGTAGATGGTGTAGACTGTGGAGTCCTGGTCTGTAGATGGTGTAGACTGTGGAGTCCTGGTCTGTAGATGGTGTAGACTGTGGAGTCCTGGTCTGTAGGTGGTGTAGACTGTGGAGTCCTGGCCTGACGTGTTTGCTCTCCTGTGTTGTGCCATCCTCTTGGCCAGCGTCTGTTTGGTTTCCCCGACATACAAGTCACAGCAGTCCTCCTGGCACTTAACAGCGTACACTATATTGCTCTGTTTGTGCCATGGGACCCGATCCTTGGGGTGGACCAGCTTCTGTCGCAGCGTGTTTTGGGGTTTGAAAGCAACTGAGACGCGGTGTTTTGAAAATACGCATCTCGGCTTTTCTGACACTCCCGCCACATACAGCATCACCACTGGTTTACACTTAGGTAGCTGTTGTCCACCTCTCTTCGATGGGCTGGTGCACTGTTTGGGCGTCTTCCTGGCTTTGACAAGCGTCCAGTTAGGATAACCACACTTAACCAGGGCCTGTTTAATGTGGGATTCCTCCCCTTCCCCGGCCGCTGTGTCGGTGGGGACGTTGTCAGCTCGGTGGGTCAGCGTCCTGATGACTCCTAGTTTGTGCTCCAGTGGATGATGAGAGTCAAACCTTAGGTACTGATCAGTATGTGTTGGTTTATGGTAAACATCCACAATCACATGTACCCCATCACCAGTTACAATTTCACAGTGTAAGAAGGCTAACCTGCCATGTTCCTCATCCTCCCTGGTGAACTTGATGTGGTGTCCACAGAGTTAATGTGGTGGGTGAAGTGTGGTACCTCCTGAGATTTAATTTAACCCAGGTGTCGTCCACCAATCTGAACCAATGGCTAGGTGGTGTCCCTGGATAGGACATCAGAGCCCTGTTTTTTGGGGGGGGGGATTTTCCCCTCTTTTTCTCCGCAGTTGTACCTGTCCAATTACCCCACTCTTCTGAGCCGTCCCGGTCTCTGCTCCACCCCCTCTGCCGGTCCGGGGAGGGCTGCAGACTACCACATGCCTCCACCCATACATGTGGAGTCACCAGCCGCTTCTTTTCACCAGACAGTGAGGAGTTTCGTAGCATGTGGGAGGGTCACGCTATTCCCCCCAGTTCCCCCTCACCCCCCGAACAAGCACCCCGACCGACCAGAGGAGGCGCCAGTGCAGCAACCAGGACACACAACCACATCCGGCTCTCCACCCACAGACACGGCCGATTGTGTCTGGAAGGACGCCCGACCAAGCCGGAGGGAACACGGGGATTCGAACTGGCGATCTGTGTTGGTATGCAACGGAATAGCCTGCAACGGTACCCGGACGCCCCCTAGTTGGATTCTTAAACATTATATTCGGCACCGATTCAGTGTTTTAAAGCATGAGGACGATGTGTGTGTGTGTGTGTGTGTGTGTGTGTGTGTGTGTGTGTGTGTGTGTGTGTGTGTGTGTGTGTGTGTGTGTGTGTGTGTGTCTCCGTGCAGCTCATGTCGGACGTCACAGTGATGGATTCCAGCCTTTGGCGTTCACAGACCCTGCAGCGTATCCTCACACCGGTGGTACGAGATATCCCGCCGCCTGGAACAACTTACGAGTCTCATATGAAGTCATCCAGCATGTCGCCCCCTCTTCTTCTCTGCCGTTCTCCACATCCTTGTATGCATCACTGTCATCCCCTTTCCTCCCCCCCCCTCACCCACCCCACCAGCCCCTGATTTATGACTCCTATCCTGCTCTGTCATTATTGCCTCCAGAAGGGAGCGTTGATGGAGCAATCTGTCTAATCTGTCACGGCGCCGCGACGTCCGGCGTCTGCAAACATCACGGACGTGATCCCGCCGAGCGTCGGTCCGCAGGAGCCGCGGCTTCCTGAATGAAATGAATAACGGCAAAAAAACTTGAAAAGTTATTATAATTTGAAGGTGAATATCTTTTATTTGGCAGGTGTCCTCCCGCCACGCTAATGTCTAGTAGGAGGACACATTCCCGTAGTGCATTTCTCCGCCCTTTGCCCTCCATGCTTGGTTCGTCTCCAGCTCAGCAGAGCTCCGTATGAGCATCTGTCTCGCCCGATACGCCCCGTGGAGGAATCCCCCCCCCCCCTCTCCACAGTTCAATAACAGCCTGCCTAAAACAACACAGACCGAGGCCCGCGTGACAAGCTAAATAGCTTTAATTCAGGTTGATGGAAGTGCCGGTGTCTCCCTTCTCTGCCTCGCTCTCACCCGTCTCTCCCTCTGTCTCTGTTTTCTTGTTTTGTCTGCCTTGTTTTTCCAGTCTCGTCTCCCTGTCACTCACTTTCCCTCCGTCTGTGTCTGGTTTTCTGTATCTGTCCTCTTTTTTTCAGTCTCTTTTTGACTCCTCTTTCTCTCTCTCTCTCTCTCTCTCTCTCTCTCTCTCTCTCTCTCTCTCTCTCTCCCCACCTCTCTCTCCATCTCTCTCTCCACCTCTCTCTCTCCACCTCTCTCTCCCCACCTCTCTCTCCACCTCTCTCCATCTCTCTCTCTCTCTCCACCTCTCTTCTTTCTATCACTTTGTTCTTGAAATATTCAGCAGACAGTTTCCTCAGCCACTGCCAATCCTCGCCATATTCCCCAGAGCGTCAGGCTTTGGGACAAAAGGGCGACCTGGGCTCTAAAAATACAGCAAACTCTATTAGTTGGCCGGACTGCTTTAATAAGCGTAACCCGGGGCCCGGTGCGGTGTAATTATCCCCGGCAGAGGCTCAGGTGCTGGGCTGCAATATCTGACACTGCAGAGGGCGATGGTGATGTTAAGACAGGGAAATGGGGGCGTCTGGGTGGGGCGTGGCGGTCTATTCTGTTGCCTACCAACACAGAGATCGGCGGTTCAAATCCCCGTGTTACCTCCGGCTTGGTCGGGCGTCCCTACAGACACAGTTGGCCGTGTCTGCGGGTGGGAAGCCGGATGTGGGTATGTGTCCTGGTCGCTGCACTAGCGCCTCCTCTGGTCGGTCGCGGCGGAGGGGGGATAGCATGATCCTCCCACGTACTACGTCCCCCTGATGAAACTCCTCACTGTCAGGTGAAAAGACGCTATTCCCCCCAGTTCCCCCTCCCCCCTGAACAGGTACCCCGACCGACCAGAGGAGGCGCTAGTGCAGTGACCCAGACACATACCCACGTCCGGCTTCGCACCCGCAGACACAGCCAATTGTGTTTGTGGGGACGCCCGAGCAAGGCAGAGGTAACACGGGGATTCGAACCAGCGATCCCCGTGTTGGGTAGGCAACGGAATAGACCGCTATGCTAGCTGGACGCCCCTAAACTTAGAGAGACGTCAGTGTACACGCACATAGACACCATCACCACCATCACCACCGTCAGTTTTTTAACCAGTGTGTTGTGCTACGGTGTGTGTCAAGTCAGTTCACAAACTACAAATTTGCCTCAAGGGGCTTTACAGCAACACAACATCCTGTCCTTAGACCCTCGCACCCCATGTGTGTGTGTGTGTGTGTGTGTGTGTGTGTGTGTTCATTTGCATTCATGCCAGTATGTGTGTGCACATGTGACACCAGAGGTGGCTCATACATACTGCGGATCTTTTGTAAGAGAAAGTCATTTCAGAGGCCTCGGATCCAGGTAGCTGGCCTTTTGTCACCTTGATGGTTCGGGTTGTCTCTCGGAATCCCAATTTCCTGCCCCCGGCGTCCGGTTTGTCTCCACCTCGTTCGAAATACTGATCCGGGAACCCTCCTCGCCCTTCGCTCTTCGTGCGAGCATCTTCCATTTACCTGGCCTCTCGTCCCGCCCTGCTGCACCGAGGAGGATTCGGCACCACCGTGACGCCATATTGAAAATCTCACCCCGACATTAGCGGCGCACAAAGGCGACTAACGTGCACGTGCGCGCGCACCGCCGCAAAAGCAGCCGTGCGCGCACACAAACGCACAACACCACACACCCTCCATCACCGCTGCAACGCGCACGATCTGTGTCAGTATTTAATGTCTCGCTGCCTCCCGGGGTGGTATCGGCTGTCCAGTTCAGTGATAATGCCTCTGATGTTTCCATACCCCCCCCCCCCCCGCCCCGTCCCCGTCCCGTCCCCACACATTCACAACACGCTGACAGAAATACAATAGCTCAGAAGATAGACGCGGCGATATCCTGGCGCTCCCATTCAGCCTCCGTCTTCCTCTCAGAGCCCGGCTATTGTGTAACCCTACGCCCGGGGCCGAACACCACAGACTTGGACCCATTCACCACTGTTTCCAACCGCCCAGAAGGACGGAGCCGCCATTTATCTGCAGGCCCATGCCAGCCTTTCTGTCTCTCGCTCGTCCTTTTTTTGTCTGCGACTCGCCGATTCTTCCACGGGTGGCATGGGGTAATAAGGTGTAATTGATCTGTTGTGTTGGGGAATCGGACAACCCGTCTCTGTTGTTGTGCATGGCGTGGCCCGTGATCAGAGAATCAGGACGGCCATTATGCCTAACGGCGGCGATAGAATTGCCCAGAGCGTCATCTTTCTTCACTGACAGGATGGGTGAGGTTGAATTCTGTGTGTGTGTGTGTGTGTGTGTGTGTGTGTGTGTGTGTGTGTGTGTGTGTGTGTGTGTGTGTGTGTGAGTGTGTGTGGCACGGCTTTTAAGAGGAAAGTAAGCTGAACCAGGGCTTTGTGTTTGGATTCGGTTGACATTACAACAGGCTGATTCGAGACTCATCAGCCGCTGTGTAGCATAAAGAAACAAGCCGCGTGAGCTTGGTGAGACACTGGAGCCACGCGGAACGCTTCAACGTCCCCATGAAATGAAAAAAAATATATTTAAAATCTGGTTACCTCTTTTGTCTGCACTTAATTTACATCTATTCAGTATTCTAGAAGTACACACCGAAAAATAGTTTTAGTTTTGTGTTGATAAGAATGTTTTTCTCTTCCATATAAATATATAAAGACACATAAGACAGTCTATAAAGGTATATAAAGACAGTATATAGTATATAAAGACATATAAAGCATATAAAGACATAAAGACAGTATATAAAGACATAATATATATGAAGACAAAGACAGTATATAAGTATATAAAGACATATAAAGCATATAAAGACATAAAGACAGTATATAAGTATATAAAGACACATAAGACAGTCTATAAAGGTATATAAAGACAGTATATGAGTATATAAAGACATATAAAGCATATAAAGACATAAAGACAGTATATAAAGACATAACATATAAAGACAAAGACAGTATATAAAGACATATAAAGTATATAAAGACAGTATATAAAGACATAAAATATATAAAGACAAAGACAGTATATAAGTATATAAAGACATAAGACAGTCTATAAAGGTATATAAAGACAGTATATAAGTATATAAAGACATATAAAGCATATAAAGACAGTATATAAAGACATATAAAGTATATAAAGACAAAGACAGTATATAAGTATAGAAAGACATATAAAGTATAGAAAGACAAAGACAGTATATAAGTATATAAAGACATATAAAGACAGTATAAAGACAGTATATAAAGATTATATAAGTATATAAAGACATATAAAGACAGTATATAAAGACTATATAAGTATATAAAGACAGTATATAAAGACATGTAAAGACAGTAACTGTGAGTACTGCCGTTATATGATGGACCTCTGAAACGCCCAAATACTACCTGTAGGTCAGTTGTTCGAACACTAAAATACAACTGATTTTTTTTCCCTCCTTTTCCTCCCCAATTGTACTTGGCCAATTACCCCCCTCTCCCGAGCTGCCCCGGTCACTGCTGCACCCCTCTGTCTCCTCCGATACATGTGGAGTCGCCAGCCGCTTCTTTTCACCTGACAGTGAGGAGTTTCACCAGGGGGACGTAGCACGTGGGAGAATCACGCTATTCCCCCCAGTTCCCCTTTCCCCCCTAAACAGGTGCCCCCGACCAGAGGAGGCGCTAGTGGAGCGACCAGGACCCACCCCCACGTCCAGCTTCCCACCCACAGACATGGCCAGTTGTGTCAGGAGGGACGCCCGACCAAGCCAGAGGTAACACGGGGATTCGAACCGGTGATCCCCATGTTGGTAGGCAACGGAATAGACTTTCACGCTACCCAGATGCCCAATGCAACTGATTTTTACATCTGCAAAGAACGACTATAATGCTCATTGGCCAAGTCATGAAGGGGGCAGTCATTTCCACCGTAAACTGTCATGGCAGGTGTCGATCAGTAGTGATGGCAACTACAGTTACAGCAATCACTTCCTCCTTTTAAGCATCTTAAGCATCAGTAAAAAACGGTCTCAGGAGGCGTTTTCAGAGGTTTGAAAAATCAATCCAAATGGCCGTTTCCATAGGATGACCAGTCTCTCATGTCACCCTGCTCTCGCGGGTCTACACTAACAAAAATGCCCAGTGAATGAATTGGGAGTAAGGCTGAAAAAAAGACGAGCGATCTCTCCCACCAAATTAAAACTAGCCAATAGCATATCGATAGCCACATTCTTCTAAAAATGCCGAGTCTTGATCTGTTGTCAGTCAAATCAAACTCCCCCTCCTTATCTCTATCCGCCGGACCGGTCTGTTTCATTCGGATTTACTGAACGTCAAACCGCAGGAGTTTGCAGTGCCCTAAACGCTGTTTCGTGGGACCTTTAAAACGTCACAACTGAAGCCTGAGATGTTTGTTTTATTTATGTATTTTCTCCCTTTTTCATGATCGCCACTGTGATTGAGGAAGTTGGAGACTAGCCGGGTGTTTTCCACTACTCATGGAGCCAGACAAATCCACTCTTTATTACTTGCCAGCTGCAGGTTCCTCCAGGGAAAAATAACGCGTGTGGGGGCCCAAATCCACCCGTAACTCTACAGGGGCCCAACAGCGCACATTACCCCTGGCGGCTCCCCACCCAGGAACTCTGTCAATTACACTCCCTGCAACGCCCGCCCGAGACGGACACATCGGGATTTCAACTGGGAACTTCAGCGTCAGGACGTTAGCATTATTAGCCCACTGCACCCTGGCATGGGATGTTTACAGCTGCTTTTCTTTCTTTTCTTTTTTTTACATAATGCAATAACAGCCATTTGGATGCATTTCAGGCAATAATGTGTACTGATATATCCAGCAGACTTTCCAAAGAGCTGAGCGGTCCTCACAGAATTCATCTAATTAACTGAATTTTAATGTATTTAATGGATCCTTGAGCACTGTGAATTAGCGATCCATGGGAGGGCTGAGGCATACATACTATATCACACCGCTGACAGGCGATGGCGAGAGAAGCTTCAGATTTGAATCAGGATAATATGCATGGTTCATACACATTATAAGACACACAAATCAGATCGGACAGAACACAGACTCTCTCATACATATCTAACTGTTCAAAATGTATTTATTAGGCTGAACCCCTTGAGATGTACCATCTCGTTTACAAGGGGTTCCCAACATATATCAAAATCACTACATAATAGAGGATTAACAACAGAAATGCATTTATCAATACAGTAAAGTACATACAGACAACGGACTAACAAAAAACAAGGACAAACCACAAATGTTAATTAATAAAAATATTGAAAACATTGCAACCACAAGGTGGCCAAAGTGGCCATTTATAGGAAATAATAGAATGGATCACTGACTACAATCAGGTATAAACATCAGAGTGTCTGGGCTCAGCCTTAGAGATAGGGTGAGGAGCTCGGACATCCGGAGAGAGCTCAGAGTAGAGCCGCTGCCCCTTCATGTTGAAAGGAGCCAGTTCAGGTGGTTCGGCCATCTGATTAGGATGCCTCCTGGGCATCTTCCTTTGGAGGTTTTCCGGGCACGGCCAACTGGGAGGAGACCCCGGGGTAGACCCAGAACTTGCTGGAGGGACTATATGTCCAATCTGGCCTGGGAACACCTTGGGATCCCCCAGGAGGAGCTGGAGGGCGTTGTTGGGGAGAGGGACGTCTGGGATACCCTACTTAGCTTGTTGCCACCGTGACCCGACCCTGAAGAAGCAGCTGAAAATGAATGAATAAACATCAGGTGTAAAGATTTGTTATAAACAGTGACAGCATAATTGATAACGAGGAGTTCATCTCAAAGTAAGAAGACGGGGCATGCTTAAACATACAAAATGATGAAATGGATCCAGTATTATTCCAGTATGCCAGAGCTTTAAACATAAAAGCTCTTTTGTCAATTGACTTTTCGCAAAGTCCCACCCCAGAGTAGTTCTTGTCCATTCCTACCTTAGCAACGGTTTCTATGTGAGGGAGGTCCGTCAAGCTGCAAATTGGATACTAGGTATCCGAAAAGTTTGGGGGGGGGGGTGTAATTTTCTTTCCCTTCCCGAAGCCAAAAACCCAAGAACAGCGATATCGGCAATGGATTAAACAGTGTGGCAGAGCCCATGGCCAGCTTAATCCATCCAAAATCAACAAAAATACCTTCGTCTGCTCCAAGGTAAGCTTGCTACTAGCTATTATTGATAGCTAATATAGCCAGCATATTATTGCGGTTACTTTTACCCACACAATGATTGTTACCATTATCAACAAATCTACATATTACTGACTAACATAATAACTTTATCAAGGTACCTGATGAAGGTAACCAGCTTAGTCTGTGGCCAGAGATACCTGACTTAGCGATAGCTAACCCACTAACATTACTTCGTTATCCTACCCAGATAGCAGACACATTTGGGCCTAATCTGGGGCACTTTTGGTACTTACGGCTCAGTTATGGCACTGGCAACTGTTGTGTGGGCCAGATGTGGCCCAAATGTCATAAGACGGACCTGACTTGGGTTACGAAAAGTGTTGTGTGGGCCAGACATGGCCCAAATGTAATGAACCAGGCTTGACTTGGGTTACAGCACATACTATGTGGCCCAACTGTGGCTGAGTTGAGGCAGCCACACTCACTCTGAGTCAACGCCGTCATTCAAGGCCAAATATGGGCCATATTTGGGCCAAAGATTCTTGGCTATCTGGGTGTGGGTTAGCCAGGTTCCATCTCCCCTTTCAGAACAACCTGCGGGGAGGGTCGGCTGAGCCCTGGGACGGTCTCTGGCCAGTCTGCCCTATATCTGGCCTACTTTAAAAAAAATTCCCCCTCCATGAGCACCAGGTGGGGACCAGCAACCTGTCTATGGAGGCCGCTCATTGGCCTTATTTTGTCAAATATCCCGGTCCCAGTCCGAAGGTAATAAGAACTAGCTGAAATATTTAACTTACCCTGCAGTGCCAGAACACTATTGGTTCACAATGTTGTTTTGGGTGTGTTTCAGAACTAGTTGATAGGGTTTCTCATTCTTTGTTTGCAACCAGTAAGCTTTACCTTCAATTACATCACACCCGGCGGCCTGGAGTCCATGTATGAATGTGTCCCTCCACTGCATACAGAAACCCCTTTTCCTTGCACAGGATGATATTAAGGATCAATTACTCCAAAATGTATCACTTATTTTCTCTGGGGATGCACTGATTTCTTCCTTTGTGTTTTGGTGTTTTTCGGCTACTTCCTGGATGGGTCTGAGAGTCTTGACAGGCGTAGCAACAGTAACTAAGGGGGTGGAACTTTGCGAAAGGTCAGTTGTTTTCTTAGCACGACGGACAGATAAACAGAGCTAAGCAGAGTGCCTAACTTGCATAGCTCTCTGGTCATTCTTAAGTTGCTGATGATATGTGCTTGCACACATATTATGTGTGTCTTTGACACATAAAGTGGTGTATAGAAGAGATTTGCGCTGGTATTTAGTTTGAGGAGCTGAAATTGGATTATTTGAAAAATGGCTGTACATGTTGTCATGACTGCTGTAAAGAATATGGAACCAGATTATTGGAGTTATTATGCAGTTATGCTGTTTGGTGCGTTATTTGAATACGGATACGCAAAATGCCCGCATATTACATCGTGGATATTGTTGACACTTTGAGAACACTATGAGCACACTAGCATTGCACTAGACTATTTGCATTGTGTATTGCATATTGGCATATGTGTTGTTGCTGGTTTTTGCTTTATGTGTATGGCATATTAGCCTTTGTGTGTCATTGCTGGTATAGTACATTTCTAATAGAGAGGTGGCATAATTGTTTTTCACGTAGAGCGTCAGAAGTACATGGGCCATCCTCTTGGCCATTATCTGTTTAGTTTCCCCAATGTACAAGTCATGGCAATCCTCCTGGCACTTAACAGCATATACTATACGTACTACGTTGCTCTGTTTGTGCCGGAGGACCCAAGTTCCAACAGTCTGGGTCCAAGGAATTATACCAATCACTTGTAAACAAAAAGCTCAAATACAATACATTACATACTTATAGAATTGAAAAAGCAATTTTAAGAACTAAACAAAGATATGAATTGGGAGAGAAGGCACACAAAATCTTGTCCTGGCAGCAGAACAGAAGAAAGCTCAAGGACAATTAATGCAGTTCAAGCTGAAACAGGTTCAGTCTCATATAATCCAATAGTAAATAATGACATATTTAAACAGTTTTATACAGATTTATATACATCGGAATCTCCAGAAGACCTGACTAAAATTGATGAATTTCTGTCCACCACTGAATTGCCCAAACTTGGCCAACACGACCAAATGAATCTTGATCTTCCCTTCACACAGAAAGAAATTGAAAAGGCCCTGGGCTCGTTACAATCTAATAAATCACCAGGGGAAGGCGGTTTCCCCTTTGAATTTTACAGAGAATTTAAGGATCTACTCATCCCCCTCATCATGCATGTAATTAACTTAGCATCAAAAACTCAAAACTCTCCCCGAATCATTCTCTACTGCCATAATCACGGTGATTCACAGAAAAAAAATAGAGACCCATTAAAGTGCTCTTCATTTCGGCCTATTTTATTATTAAATTCAGACAATAAATTGATCTCTAAGGCCCTAGCTAACAGGCCTGGGCAATATTTGCCACAGTTAATAAATCCAGACCAGAGTGGCTTTATTTTGAAACACTCATCAGCAAAAAATTTATGTAGGCTGTTTATTATTATCCACCTAACAAAATCTAAAACTGAGCCTAGTATAGCTGTAGCGCTAGATGCTAAAAAGGCCTTCGATAGGCTGGAGTGGTCATATGTATTTAAAGTCTTGGCCTAGTTTGGCTTTGGCCAGTTGTTTATTTATTGGGTAAAAACCCTTTATCATGACCCCTGGGCCAAATTTACCACTAATGGTCAGATCTTGAAAGCATTTCCCTTGAGTAGATCAAGTCGACAGGGTTGCCCTTTGTTTCCAGGATTTTTTGTTTTGGCTATTGAGACCCTAGCTGAAGCAATTAGGCGGGATCCTGATATAAACGGCTTCAAAGTAGAGCAAACAAATCATAAAATTAATCTCCTGGCAGATGATGTAATTTTGTACATAACAGACCCTGGTAACTCCCTCGCTAAATTACAGACTCTGTTAAATGCATATGGTGTTATTTCCGGATATAAAGTGAACTGGGGGAAAAAAGTGAAATTATTCCACTAACGAATTTTGATTACACTGAGTATCAATAAACAAGCCCAATCAAGTGGCTTCCAAATGGTATAAAATATCTTGGTGTGTGTGTGTGTGTGTGTGTGTGTGTGAGTATATATATATATATATGTGTGTGTGTGTGTGTGTGTGTATATATATATATATATATATATATATACGTATATGTGTGTGTGTGTGTATGTGTATATATTTAATTATTATTATTATTAGGGCCCTCTGATGGACTGGCGGTCTGTCCTGGGTGTCTCCCCCGCCTGCCGCCCAATGACTGCTGGGATAGGCTCCAGCATCCCCGTGACCCCGATTGGGATAACCGGCTTGGATAATGGATGGATGGATGGAATAACTGTAGATAATGGCCTTAAATATCTGTACAATCATAATTACCTCCCATTGCTCAGTAGAATTGAAGATGATTTACATAGGTGCATGAGTTTGCCCATTACTCTAATTGGCAGAGTTAACTGTGTGAAAATGAATCTATTAGCAAGGTTACAGTATCTTTTCCAGTACCTTTACAGTATCTTTTCCAGTACTTGCCCATTTCATTACCCAAAACTTGCTTTAGAACCCTCAACAAACATGTTAGACAATTTATATGGAATTATAAAGTACCCAGGGTATCTACAGGAAAATTAACATGGGATTATAGATTAGGGGGATTTCGATTACCCAGTTTTAAAAATTATTGTTTGGCAGCTCAAGTACAATTCATTTCATCTTTTTTTTTTTTTTGAGGGTGACAATGCCCCCCCCCCTGTAAGATTGGATTGCACCCCCTGTAAGAAAAGGTATCCAGTGATTTTATTTGTAAGTGGAACTCTAGAATTATATCCAACAGGGCAGACAATCCTATTTTAAAGCATTTGATAAAAATATGGTGTGGGACTCATGGAAGTCTTGGACTGAAAACAGGACTGTCACCAAAAACACCTGTGAGGCAAAATGAACTTATACCCATGACTGTAAACAACAAGATTCTGGAAACTTGACATCATAAAGGGATCCAGCATTTGGACGACCGCTACGAAAAATGACTTTTCATGTCCTTTGAACACTTGAAGAGGAAATACGACTTGTCCAACAAGACATTCTTTTGCTATCTTCAGTTAAGATCTTTTCTTAGAACCAACCTGGGCCCTGGAATGACTTTACCTGTACTTACTGAATGCCGGAATTCTCACCACACATCAGCTTGAGATGGACAGGCAGGAATCATTGAGCCAATTAATTAATTTATAATAAATAAATGTTTTATTTATTTATTGCTACAATTATATTCTTACAATAAATGTGTTCTCTGCATTTAACCCATCCTATTGTATAGGAGCAGTGGGCAGCTGCAGCGCCCGGGGACCAACTCCAGTTCTTATTTCCATTGCTTTAGTCAGGGGCACAGACAGGAGGATTAACCCTAACATGCATGTCTTTTTGATGGTGGGAGGAAACCAGGGCACCTGGGGGAAACTCACACAGGAGAACATGCAAACTCCACACTGAAAGGACCCGGAACGGCCCGGGGTTGGAACCCAGGACCTTTTTGCTGTGAGGGTTAATAAAGTATATCTTAATCTTACACCAGCCAGCCGTCTCACCAAGCCTTTTGACACAGAAAAAAATCACAGGACTTAAAGGATATGCTGCTAGTGTTTAGGTGCCAGATACCTGAGGACACCTTCAGAGGTCTTGTAGAGTCCATGTCTTTATGACTCAGAGCTGTTTTTATGGCACGAGGGGGACCTACACAATATGAGGCAGGTGGTTTTAATGTTTTGGATAATTGATTTATATGACAGTCTCATCAGCATAAAGTTGAACACAACAGTTATTGAAAATTGATGGTAATTGTTTACATAAATAGCGAAGAGAAGTTGTTCCAGTGTTGAACCCTGGGGCAAATGTCTTTGTTGAATCGATTGATCAGGTTTATTCCATGTAAGACGACACATTGTTTTCCGTCATGAAGGTATGAATTGAACCAATGAACTAATGCCACAAATGATTTCTGTTTTTCTGAATATCAAACAGGATGTGCACTCCCTCAACTATAACTACCTCTCTCTCTCTCTCTCTCTCTCTCTCTCTCTCTCTCTCTCTCTCTCTCTCTCTCTCTCTCTCTCTCTCTCTCTCTCTCTCTCTCACTCTCTCACACACACACACACACACCCATTCCTCTTTAACCCATTACATGCCAATGTCCATTGGGCAGCACGTTTGGCAGCAGCAGCAGTGAGCAGATGCATGTAGGAAGCATCTCGGATCATTTCTGTTAATGCTGTGAGACAATTAAAAACCTAATGGTGTTTCAGTTCAGCTAAAAGATGAAATATTTAAAAACGATTGAATCCTAAAATATAGAAACCCCACGAAAGTAGCTGTTGTGTTTGCCAGTTCCCTGTTTGACCCTCAAAAATCGAGATGAGTTCAGAGTCAGGTAATCAAGGGGATGTGATGTTCCAGTTAACACTTTTGGTGCACCTTTGGGCATTTAAAACATTTGGTGTACTTCAAAACATGTGCATCCTCCGATGCATATTTTTCTTTCACTGTTCGTTTTTCATTTGCTCCCTCACTCTCTTGGACAATCTAACACTGCGCCTGAGTCAAACACCATGCTACTATGATGACACTGCATCCTGTTTTGTTTGTGATATTTAAAAGCAGCAACATGAAGCCTAGCCATTTCTGTTTTCTGTTCATTTCCTTGGTGTGAATAAACTCAACATGCAATATGTCCCCCCGTAAACTGCTGGGCTCAACAACAGAACCATATGGAGCTGGATGGCTGTGGCTCTCTCTGCATCACTGGAATACTGAAGCGTTTCGAGGCCGTCCACATAGATGTAGCTCAATAGATGGCCATGATAAACAAAGCTGCTTTATGCTGTCGCTAATTGATTCCTTATCAGGCGACTATCAGATTACGGTGGCATTCCAGCTTCCTCTTCCCCTCCTTCCTCCTCGCCTCAGCTTATCTTGCCCCCTCTTTTGCTCTCAGCTGCTGGCCCAGGACACGGCTTTTCTGGAAATCATGTTTGGTATTCAAATCGCCTCATTTGCATGCGGTTTTGAAGCCTCAGATGGCCCACCTGCCTATTACGTTCAGCCCGCCGAACAGATAAAACCGGTGGTGGAATCATGGGAGAAAATTTGCACTGATAAAAGTGATTTCAGAGTGGAGGGATCGCTGTCACTCACTGTCCTCAATGTCTCGCCCTCTCCCGTCTTTCACTGTGCTGTTCTATCTCTCTGTCTGCCTGCTTGTCTGTCTGCCTGCCTGTCTCTCTGCCTGCCTGTCTCTGTCGATCTTTCTATCTATCTGCCTATCACTCTGTGTCTCCCTGTATGCCTCGCTGTCCATCTGTCTGGCTGTCTGTTTTTTCTGTCTTTCTGTCTCTCCTTCATTCAGTCAGTCCTCATCCAAGCACTCTTACTCTTGGGGGTGTTTTCTTTTCAAACCAGCACTTATCCCCATTGGCTCGATATACTTTTTTTTTTTTGTGAAATCTTGACTCCTTTGTAAAATGATATATTTTTCTGAATATCCCCTTGATTAACTTTTTAATTATTTTTCTCAGTAAGCCAAGGCATTTAACTGATATTAACACTACATTTAATTTCCCGTGTTTCGATATTCATTGAATGATGAGAGATGTTAAAATAATTAAAATGGGGGACTGGAAGAGTCACTCCACACATCAGAAAGAAGAGGAGTAAAAAACAGGCTGCTGATTGAACGGCCACTGATGTGACTCAGTTCCAGGGTCGGTGAATGAAGCAGAAAAGACTCAAGATGAGAGGACGACCAGAGTGAAGAAATAAACAGCAAGCAGCAGAGAAACACAGGACAAGGTCAGAAGTTCACAAAATACCCATCCTGAAATTGGGTGAGTAACCAACCAATCAATCAATCAACCAACCAACCAATCAATTAACCAACCAATCAGTCAATCAATCAGTTAATCAACTTGCCAATCAACCAACCAACCAGCAAATCAATTAGTCAATCGTTCCCTTGGTTAGATCGGCCACCTGTTCTTGTGCCTCGTACCTTCTGACACTGAATTTCACTGAGCAGGTATAGAAAATGAATGAATGCATGAATAAGTGGAGGCGTGAATGAATGCATGAATGGCTAGTTAGATGAATTAATGAATAGGTGAATGAATGAGCAAATGGATAGATAGATGACTGGATGAATAAATGAATGAACAGATGAACGAATGAATGTATGAATGAATGAATAAGCAAGCAGATGTAGGCCTGTGTTGTGTTGGTCTATCATTTGTATCCGTGTGTCGGATGGCTGTATGTATTTATGCTCTTGGAAGCAGTCAGCTTCAGTCTTGTGACTCCTCTAACGTTCCTTTATGACCCGATTCATTTAAGATTACATCCACTATTGCATGAATATGGGTTGTCTTTATACTGCATCAGTTACACTGTCTGGGGTATGAGTATCTTCAATAGCTAACAAAAACAAGACTGGTATATCCAGTAGAACACACATAAAAGATCCAACAGTGATAACCGCTGCAGCACTGAGTTTGCCAGAGACTTTCTTTCTCTATCTGTGTATTGACGTCGGGGTAGATCCTGGCACAGATCAGAGCTGTTTGTTCATAATATCAAAATCCGTACACTTTTCAGTTTGTCATCATAGACATACATTGGGAGTGCTAGCCGGGCCTTCTCAATATTGAGTAGAAGGGTTTTTGAAAACCGCGACCTTCAGGCCAGAACAAAAATTCTGGTGTACAAAGCGACAGTGCTGCTCACCCTGCTGTACGGGTCAGAAACCTGGACCACATATAGCAGGCACCTGAAGGCACTCGAAGCATACCAACAGCAATGACTCAGGAAGATCCTTAAGATCAGCTGGGAGGATAAGCGCACTAACTTCAGCTTCCTCGAGGAGGCCAACATGCCTACTGTAACTGCCACCGTCGCACAACATCATCTGAGATGGACTGGCCATGTCTTCCACATGGTTTTTGTTGTTTTTTTTTTTTTTTGGTTTTCTCCGGCCAATTACCCCACTCTTCCAAGCCGTCCCGATCTCTGCTCCCCCCCCTCTGTTGATCCGGGGAGGGCTGCAGACTACCACACGCCTCCTCCGATACATGTGGAGTCGCCAGCCGCTTCTTTTCACCTGACAGTGAGGAGTTTCGTCAGGGGGACGTAGCGCATTGGAGGATCAGGGTCCCCGACTGACCAGAGGAGGCACTAGTGCAGAGTCCAGGACACATACCCACATCCGGCTTCCCACCCGCAGACACGGCCAATTGTGTTTGTAGGGATGCCCGACCAAACCGGAGGTAACGCGGAGATTCGAACCACCAATCCCTGTGTTGGTAGGCAACGGAAATGTCCTCCATATGTCTGACTCTTGCCTCCCGAAACAAGTCAAGTCAATTTTATTTGTATAGCCCAGTATCACAAATTACACATTTTCCTCGAGGAGCTTTACAGCGCCACAACATCCTGTCCTTAGACCCTCTCATCGGATAAGGAACAACTCCCTAAAGAAAACAAAAACCCTTTAACAGGGAGAAAAAATAGGAAGAAATCTCAGGGGGAGCAACAGTGGAGGGCTCTCTCTCCCAAGACGGACAACACGCAATGGATGTTGTGTTTACACAATCCTTTACTCTCAGCTTGTGACAGGACGCCGTGCCCCAGGAGGACAAAAGAAGTAATATAAAGATAACATCAAGGCCCACATCCAAAGTTTTGGCATTGACCTTAGTGCTTAGGAACAAGCAGCAAAAAACAAGTAGGCCTGGAGACTGGCTGTCTGTGAGGGTGCTGGGCACTACAACCCTGACCTCCACCATGCTGCTGAAAACAAGTGCAGACTCAGAAAGAAGCGGGTTACCAGAAAGGCCCAAACCACAGCCTCAACCTCTTCTTCACACCCTTGCCCACATTGCCCCAAAATATGAGGTTCCAGGATTGGCCTCTACACCCACATGAGGACCCACAAGGACCTAGAAAGACCGTCATACTGGACCCCGAGTGACCGCTGATGATGATGATGATGACGATATTGGGAGTATCGTCACCGGTCACTTTGTCTTATTCCTACAATCGACAACTGAACATGTGTGCTTGTAAATGACACGCTCACATGTTCAGAACCCCAAGAATATTTCTTGCAGTATGTAGCATTTAATAAGGCTTTTTTATTTTGATAGATGTCCACAGCTGAGACCCCCAGTCATTCAGGTTGCTGTTTGTTTTTGCCCTTCTTAATGGCATGTTATGGGGTGAGGGGGTGGGGGGGGGCAGGTTCAATGAGCACTCCCCATCTGCCCGTGGAGAGGAACTGACATGTTTAATATCCTGCTCAACTCAGCGTGGCAGATGTACAGACCCGCCTCAGAGTTGGCAGCTATAGCCAGGGAGACAAAAATCCAATTAGTGAAGAGACTTCATTTATCGAAGACACCAGCCCCCCAAAAAAGAAAAAGAAAAAACAAACAATAAAGAAAAACAGCCACCGTGAGTCCGGGGTGCTGGAAACCTCTCTGTGTTTGTTTTGGGTGATAGAGTGATTTAATATCCACATTGTCTGGGCTGCTCTGTTCAGACGTGCCAGGAACAATTACCGTCATCAATAAATGATAAATGCTGGAGGAGAAGAGAGGCCATTTTTCCAGTCAGAAGTTGAGATCTCAGCGCTGATGGAGACACAACCCCTCCGCTCCACTGGGCTCGGTGATGAGAGGAAAGGCCGAGGTGGAGACATTGCAGACAGAGAGCAAAGGAAGACTAATTCATCTGGGTGTGCCGGCGGGGATACAACACAGAATAATGATTGCTTTAGTTAGCATTGATGTCTGACCTTCAGTTTCTCTGAGATGGCTTCATATGAGTATAGATAATATCCTAATACAAAGCAAGGTTAATACATAAGCTGTGAACACACGGTGAGCAGAAGAACCACCATGCGCCGGCTGAGCCATTGTTTTCCTATGGAGGACGTTGCCGTCCAACCTAGTGGCATTGCTGCTTTGAGTGTTGCAGCCCCTTCGGAATTTCAGGCTTTTCAGAAAATCCCGCTATTAATTTTGCATCATTTTCTGAGTTTGGTACTGATGGTGTTCATACCACAAACAAGCCACAGCTCAGTTCACTTAGAAATGGAAACCCAAGTCTCAAGTCTTGGCACTCAAGTCCCAAGTCAAGACTTGACAATTCCCAAGCCAAATCCCGATCTAAATTTTGAGTTTCAAGTCCTAACAACGCGCGGCACAGTGGTTAGCATGGTCACCTCACAACAAGAAGGTCCTGGGTTCGAACCCCGGGGTTGTCCAACTTTGGGGGGGGGGGTCATCCCAGGTCGTCCTCTGTGTGGAGTTTGCATGTTCTCCCCGTGTCTGCGTGGGTTTCCTCCAGGTGCTCCTGTTTCCTCCCACAGTCCAAAGACATGTTGGTCAGGTGAATCGGCCGTACTAAATTGTCCCTAGGTGTGAATGTGTGTGTCACCCCTGTGATGGCCTGGCGGCCTGTCCAGGGTGTCTCCTCACCTGCCGCCCAATGACTGCTGGGATGTAGGCTCCAGCATCCCCTGCGACCCTGATTGGGATAAGCAGCTTGGATAATGGATGGATGGAAGTCCTAAAGTCCTCATGTGCTCTTCCTCAACTCTAATTCCCTTTCAAAATCTGAGTAAGAGGCTAATAGTTAGTAAACTAAATGTACACAAATCATGAATGCTTTTAAATATTTGTATTTATTACAGATTCAAAGTGGATCTGTCATTATGGAAACTTAGAGTTGAGTTGAGTTGTGAACAGCCTCAGAACAATAAAACCAGAAACTCAGATGTCAGGGCCAAAGTGACTCGGTCATCATTCGACCTGGAGGCGATAACTGTACTGATGGATCTGCTTATCAAATATTCGTTGACCCACAGTTATAAGCCAGATATGTATTTAAGTATCACTGTATCGTCACCGTCTCTCTGCCTAAAAGAGAAGTAGAAGGTGTAGTCGTCATACAGCAGATGCCTCCATACCAGTCCTGCAGTTGCTGTATTGTGTAGGCACAGCATCCCTGCTCACAATGGAAAGTATTTTCCAAGTCACTGAGTACATTAAACCTTTTCTGTAGGCTGCCAGCGCCTCCGCCAGGCCTGTTTGGCCAAATGGGAGGTGCAGTCTTGCGTTACGATGCCTTCGTTCTCACGTCGGCATTCGGTTTGCTCAGTGGATACCGTGTTCGAACCAGTGATGTCAGACATAGCCCACTGCCCCTGACTTGATTCTTTCCTTTGCTTTCACTTCTCTTTTCATTTTGTTTCATTTCGTTTCTTGTGACTTTCCTCCCCTTTCCTGTGGAATAATAATAATAATAATACGTTTGATTTATATTAAACTTTTTGAACACAGTTTACAATGTGCGATACAAAAAATGAAAATAATAAAACGTACAATATGATTTACAGAAAAAACAAAATATACAACAAAAGGTGACAGAACATATAGTATTAACCAGGTACAATTATGACATTAAGAAAAGAATTTGAGAGAGATTTGTTCTCTTTTTCTCATCCTAAGAAAAGAATGTTGGGGTCCGCGGTGGTGTAGCGGTCTAAGCATCGGCTTTGTGTTGATGCAGTTGCCCACTGGGGACCGGGGTTCGTGCCCCGGTCTTGTCAGATCCGACTATGGCCGGACTCAATGAAGCAGCAGTAATTGGCAACGCTGTCTTCGGGAGGGGGGGCGGAGTCGGCTTGTGTTCGTCACGTGAATGCGTCTCTGTGCGTGTCAGAAAAAAGCAGTGGTTCGGCCTGGAGTCGCCTTGTCACGAAAGTGGCGAGGCGTCTCCTTCCAGACTGCCGGCCGGAGAGATGCAGTTGGCGAACGCATGCAGTACGAGGGTGGGTGTTTGAACTAAAACAGGGATCGATTGGCCACTAAATTGGGAGAAAATCAGAAATACATTTATAAAAAAAAAAGAAAAGAATGTTGAACCATAAAAAGCCATCCATCCATCCATTATCCAAGCTGCTTATCCTGATCTCAGGGTCGCTGGAGTCTATCCCAGCAGTCATTGGGTGGCAGGCGGGGAGACACCCTGGACAGGCCGCCAGGCCATCATACAGGGCCCACACACACACATTCACATTAGGGGCAATTTAGTACAGCCGATCCACCTGACCTACATGTCTTTGGACCGTGGGAGGAAACCCACGCAGACACGGGGAGAACATGCAAACTCCACACAGGGGACGACCCGGGACGACCCCCAAGGTCGGCCTACCACGGGGCTCGAACCCAGAACCTTCTTACTGTGAGGTGACCGCACTAACCACTGCGCCACCATAACAATATTTTTTGTAAGTGGTTTTCCCTTCCTTTCCTGTCCTGTCTCGTCTGGCCTCCCACCACATACCCCCTTCATGTATGATTTCTTATTTGTTCTCAAATGCCAATCTCTGCTGCTTCGCCTTGCTCCATTTTTGATGGGATTTTTCAAATATGAACAAAACGAAGCGATCAACAAAAAGCCCTTTATGTGAAATGTAATTGTGAAATACTTTGGTGTGATTACTTCACTACAGTTCTGAGAGTTTTTCCCCCCATCCCGCTGAGCCGTTCCAGCTGTTCTGTCAGCGATGTGACAGTCTGCCATTGAGCGTACTGTACGCAACGTCCACCACGGAGAGAAGCGGCGCTACCCGCCTGATTTTCCACACATCAGCGCTCCAGTAAATGACGGCGTTTTGCTTCAGCAGGAACTCGGGTAATTGCTTTGACTCCCAAGTTAAAGTCAAGAAAAGAATGGAAATCATCACAATAGAAGCACTCTGAATGTGGGCACGCATACTGATGCTGCCCGCCTCCATCAGTCTGCTCTACACCTCCATCAGTCTGCTCTACAAGGCTGGCTGAGTTTTAGTGCTGTGGGAAGAGAGCGGCGGGACGATACGATTTCAAGGATGTTTTTATTTGTGAATTACACATTTTTTTTTCATCATCATCCTCTTCATCAGAAGCCGTCACTTGCATCCTCCCTGTTGAACAAAACATGGCCGGATTAACTTGCTAGGGCAAAAATGTAGAATGGGCCCCAAACAACATGGCAGATTCCCGACTCTCTGTATATTGAGCGTGAACCATGGTCTGACTGACAAGGCAGCAACAATATTGTAGCTACATGAGAATATGAAGAATCATTAATTTGACACATCAATGGTTGATCAGTGCATTCAAGTGCAAAAACCAACTTTTAGACCAGATGTTAACATGAAACGTTCTCAAAAATGGCAATGCAGGGCCCCTCATAATAAGGCCTTCAATTTCAGTCAGTATTCTGGTTAAATGGTGCATATTCCCAAACATATTTGCATTTAATCAAATTACCACAAACCAATTGATACATGACGTACCTGGAGCCTTCTGGACCCCCGGGAGTCCAAGTTGATCTCTTACAGTGTTAGGTCATTTCAACACCCCAGACAACCATTTATGATGCTGTGATATATCTTGTGATGCGTACAATATATCAGGTAGACGTTTTATTCATGTTAATACCTTAACATAATTGAAGGCTGTAATCAGAGAATGCCTGAGACCATCGCCTGCATCCCTCTTCGCTCTCTTCACCACCAATCATGGTGAGACTGGTTGCAATGACCTTAAAGGAAAAAGAGTACAAAAAAAGCAAAACAAGAATGGTTTTAATTTTGGCTGGACTGGCTGGCAGGCCAGCCCTACAAACACGAATGTCTCTGACTGAGTGACCACATTTAGAGTGACTGACTGATCATGTTTAGAGTCACTGACTGAGTGACCACGTTTAGAGTGACTGACTGAGTGATCACATTTAGAGTGACTGACTGAGTGATCATGTTTAGAGTCACTGACTGAGTGATCACATTTAGAGTGACTGACTGAGTGATCATGTTTAGAGTGACTGACAGATCATGTTTAGAGTGACTGACTGATCATGTTTAGAGTGACTGACTGATCATGTTTAGAGTGACTGACTGATCATGTTTAGAGTCACGGACTGAGTGACCACGTTTAGAGTGACTGACTGAGTGACCACATTTAGAGTGACAGACAGATCATGTTTAGAGTGACTGACTGATCATGTTTAGAGTGACTGACAGATCATGTTTAGAGTGACTGACTGAGTGACCACGTTTAGAGTGACTGACTGAGTGATCATGTTTAGAGTGACTGACAGATCATGTTTAGAGTGACTGACAGATCATGTTTAGAGTTACTGACTGAGTGACCACGTTTAGAGTGACTGACTGAGTGATCATGTTTAGAGTGACTGACAGATCATGTTTAGAGTCACTGACTGATCATGTTTAGAGTGACTGACTGAGTGACCACATTTAGAGTGACTGACTGAGTGATCATGTTTAGAGTGACTGACAGATCATGTTTAGAGTGACTGACTGATCATGTTTAGAGTGACTGACTGAGTGACCACATTTAGAGTGACTGACTGAGTGATCATGTTTAGAGTGACTGACAGATCATGTTTAGAGTGACTGACAGATCATGTTTAGAGTCACTGACTGAGTGACCACGTTTAGAGTGACTGACTGAGTGATCATGTTTAGAGTGACTGACAGATCATGTTTAGAGTGACTGACCGAGTGATCACAGTAGAATGACTGACTGAGTGATCACGGTAACGTGACTGACTGAGTGGTCACATTAGTGTGACTGACTGAGTGATCACGTTTAGAGCAACTGACTGAGTGATCATTTTAGAGTGACCGACTGAGTGATCACATTAGCGTGACAATTTGAGTGATCATATTTGGCACGATAAGACTGCTGGATCAGGTGACCAATAACGACACTGAAGTTGCGGTATTAGTCGGCTGAGTGCCGAGGGGCATGAGGGAGAGTGCACAGTTAAAGCATCCCAAGTAACAATCAATTCCCCGGGTGCTGCACGGCGGCTGCCCACTGCTCCTAGCTACCCAGCTAGGGTGGGTTGAGTGCAGAGCGTAATTTCCTTATGGGGATCGATAAAGTACATCAAATCAGTCAATCACTCTGACACAACACTCACTGGCGAATTCACAAAAGGATTGTGTGGCTTTTGTGGCCACTAAACCTGCACAAATAAGATAAAAAGAACCATGTAATTCTCACAGCCCCTGCAAAGAGTGAAATGCACCCCAAACTAAGCTGCTATGCCAATAGCGTTTCGGTGCTCTGGTGCTATTTGCACACATTTAAATTAGGTAATACACATACATTTGCCACAAAATTGGCCCCTTTCTATTCAAATAAGTCTTATTTCAAAACACCAATGCTAATATCCACTCATGACCACGTCTGGCATGATGATGCCTTCGCCTGGCTGCAATCACTGCTGCTATGATAACTGGAAAGTCTGGGTGTCAGGTACCACAGACTTTCTGAAGACACCAATAATATTCACTCTAACTGCGTGTGACTATTTCACAGGTGAATATCACTTTTTGATTTAACTCAGACCAAAATCATTCACAGATACAGGTTGCCACGTCAAACAATTCTTGTTATACTTGATGATATCAAGGATGACATTGAACCTGCCGGCTGTGTTCGTGGTACCATATGCATGAATGGGAGGGAGGACAGTGGAATGGTGAGGATGCAAGGAGTAGAGGTGACGAAGGCGTATGAGTTTAAATACTTGGGGTCAACTGTCCAAAGTAACAGAGTGCAGAAGAGAGGTGAAGAAGAGAGGGCAGGCAGGGTGGAGTGGGTGGAGAAGAGTGTCAGGAGTGATTTACGACAGAAGGGTACCAGCAAGAGTTAAAGGGAAGGTTTACAAGATGGTTGTGAGACCAGCTATGTTGTATGGTTTGGAGACAGTGGCACTGATGAAGAGACAGGAGGCGGAGCTGGAGGTGGCAGAGTTGAAGATGTGGGAGTGATGAAGAAGGACAGGATTAGGAACGAGTATAATAGAGGGACCGCTCAGGTTGGACGGTTTGGAGACAAAGCAAGAGAGGCAAGATTGAGATGGTTTGGACATGTGTGGAGGAGAGATGCTGGGTATACTGGGAGAAGGATGCTGAATATGGAGCTGCCAGGGAAGAGGAGAAGAGGAAGGCCAAAGAGGAGGTTTATGGATGTGGTGAGGGAGGACATGCAGGTGGCTGGTGTGACAGAGGAAGATGCAGAGGACAGGAAGAGATGGAAACGGGGGATCTGCTGTGGCGACTCCTTACGGGAGAAGCCGAAAGTAGTAGTAGTATTAGTAGTAGTAGTAGTAGTACTGTGTTCTTGTTACAAAGCCACCGTTTATACTTTGCCACATGGATAACAGCAATCAGACTAAAAATAAGGGCAAATTGCTCTCAGCTGCAAAACGTTGGGTGTGTTTACGCTGTAACATCATTGGCACAGTATCTTGTGAATTGGACCTTGAGATGGGGCAGAAAGTGGTTGCAAGTGATGTGCAATTCATGATGCTATCAGCGGCCTGAATGCATTCTTTGTGAGTTCACTTGTCAACACAGAGTGAGTCTTGGAAAAACGAGAGACATCTGCAGAAACAGATGAAAGGGGGAGGGGGAGTTAACAGATAATTAGAATAGTTAGACTTGCAATTACGATTGACAGGTGGATTGGTGCAGCATCAGCAGTAAGGCGGACGTTGTACCGGACCGTTGTGGTGAAGAGGGAGCTGAGCTGGAAGGCAAAGTTCGTTCCAACCCTCACCTATGGTCATGAGCTTTGGGTAGTGACCGAAAGGGTAAGATCACGGATACAAGCGACTGAAATGAGTTTCCTCTGTAGGGTGTCTCGGCTCAGCCTTAGAGATAGGGTGAGGAGCTCGGACACGCGAAGGGAGCCACTGCTCCTTCGCGTGGAAAGGAGCCAGTTGAGGTTGTTCGGGCATCTGATTAGGATGTCTCCTGGGCGCCTTCCTTTGGAGGTTTACCAGACACGTCCGACTGGGAGGAGACCCTGGGATAGACCCAGAACTCGCTGGGGGGACTACATGACCAACCTGGCCTGGGAACGCCTTGGGATCTCCCAGGAGGAGCTGGAGTGCCCTACTTAGCTTGCTGCAACCGCGACCCGACCCCGGAGAAGCGGCTGATGATGAGATGAGATGAGATGAGATGAGATGAGATGAGATGAGATGAGATGAGACGAGATGAGACGAGACGAGATGGGGTCAACTGTCCAAAGTAAGCGGGAGTGCAGAAGAGAGGTGAAGAAGGGAGTGCAGGCAGGGTGGAGTAGGTGGAGATCCCGGAGAAGCAGCTGGAGATGAATGAATGCTTAAAATTAAGTTCTCTTATCGAATCAAACGTCCCAAGATATGAGCGGAAAGTATGTTTTATATATATATATATATATATATATATATATATATATATATATATATATATATTAGCAAGCCATTGCATAGGAATAATTACACTCCAATAGTGCTTCAGTGAAATTGCCAATTGCTCATCTATTATGGTCTGATAAGGATTTGGGCAGTAACGAGGTAATAACAACCTGCTGTGTGTGTGTCACGTCTGCGGTTGTGAGCACTTCTGATCTGCTCAGCCGAGCAGAAGAGGCGCACTCCTCTGCAACTTAGCAGGTGGATGCTGTGGACGAAAAATACGAAAGTCGTACTAAAATTAGAAACCGCTGGTGTGCAGACGAAGATTTGTCGCTCAGAATTGACTGTGAGATTCTCCCAGCCCTCCCCCCGCCATCTCCCTCATCTCGCCGTGGGAGGGAGATTTGTCATTTCAGTCTATTGGCTGTCTAAGGCCCCTGCGTATTCCACACAATAGGCTGGTTAATAAGGGCTGTCATGTCACATACGCACACGGGGAAGTCTGGGCACATTTGCATCTACAAGAGACACACAAAAATGTAGAACCTCGGTGAAGTCCTGGCCCATTGTTATTCCCCTGCCACAGGGATTGAGAAATGGGGGGGGGGGGGCTTTTTCTCCCCAATTGTACTCGGCCAATTACCCTATTTTCCGCGCTGTCCCCCTTCTGCTCCACCCCCTCTGCCGAGCCGGGGAGGGCTGCGGACTGCCACATGTCTCCTCCGATACATGTGGAGTCACCAGCCGCTTCTTTTCACCTGACGGTGAGGAGTTTCGCCAGGGGGACGTAGCGCGTGGGAGGATCACGCTACCCCCCCCCCAGTTCCCCCTCCCCCCTGATGTAAATATATAGTAGATGTACATTTGTCTAGCTTAGCGGCGGTTCTGAATCTCACGAAACGCCGCTTCCAGTCCGGCCACTCGCCCGGCTAATGGAAGGAAGAGTTCGCGGGGGGGATCGAATTCAGCCACGCCCCCTCTCGTTGTTTACTTCTGACGCGGGTTTTAATGAATCGCCGCCCGGCAACACACCAGCACTCGTGTACACGCTGTGCTTTTCCTGTATTCCCCCTATGTCGCACAGTATATGCCCAAGCGCATTTGACTGCCATATATGACACCAGAGGAGGCGCTAGTGCAGCGGCCAGGGCACATACCCACACCCGGCTTCCTACCCGCAGACACGGCCAACTGTGTCTGTGCGGACGCCCGACCAAGCCGGAGGTAACACGGGGATTCGAACCGGCGATCCCCGTGTTGGTCGGCAACGGAATAGACCGCCACGCCACCCGGGCGCCCCTTGGATCAAGCAACTGTGATGTTGTTGGCAAAGCCAGGTGACTCACACACGTACTCCAGCAGTCTGCGGGTGTTTTGTCACCTCCGTGTGTTGTCACGGCTGCATTTTCCAGCAGACTGGCGGTGGAAAATTAGGCCCGACTCTCTTAAATATTTGATCAAGCTTGCCGACTGCTTTGCCGGATGACTCGGGCTGTAATGTACCGCGGGGCCCGTGAGCCACCGGCTTGATGGAGGAGCGGGGCGCCGCGCTGCGCTGCCCCTCTCGAGCCGTAAGTCAAAGGAAAAGCCGTCATTTGCCTTCATTGGCCGAGCCCGTTGTTTCTGTCCTCCATTCATTTTAAATGAGGCCTCGTTCATTCCGGAGCCCACTCCGGGGCCCATGTTTTATGTCGCCTCTAATGGGTTCCCACTCAAACCGCACGGGTCCGAGTGCCCATCGCTCAGTTTTAAAACCCTGCCGATGACACGTGTTTTCCAGACCGCTCAGGGAACTGGTTTTGGAGCGGACGCGGCGCACTTGTTTCGGGTCGTAGACATTTTGCGTCCAAAAACATTTCCCAGACCTAATGATGGATGCTGGTTTGGGTGTTGCCGGTACAGGCTGTGGTGTAAATGAGCTGCAGGCAAAATCTTACATTGTTCACCGTCCACACAACTCAACAACACAACACAACACAACACAACACAACACAACACAACACAACACAACACAACACGCATTTCCAATGAATGTCTCCCTTGCCACAAATACTAAACACTAAAAGACACATTTCTACAATTTGTGGTTGAATAAAGTTCAAGGCAGTGACATCGTTTTTGGGGGGGCTTTCCCCCCTTTCCCCCCCCTTTTTCTCCCCATTTGTATCTGGCCAATTACCCTATTTTCTAGGCTGTCCCCGGTCTCTGCTCCGCCCCCCTCTGCCGATCCGGGGAGGGCTGCAGACTACCACATGTCTCCTCCGATACATGTGGAGTCGCCAGCCGCTTCTTTTCACCTGACAGTGAGGAGTTTCACCAGGGGGACGTAGCGCGTGGGAGGATCCCGCTACCCCCCCCCCAGTCCCCCCTCCCGAACAGGCGCCCCGATCGACCACAGGAAGCAAACATGACCAATTGTGTCTGTAGGGACGCCCGACCAAGCCGGAAGTAACATGGGGATTCGAACTGGTGACCCCCGTGTTGGTAGGCAACGTAATAGACCGCTACGCTACCCGGACGCCCCAAGGCAGTGAAGTCTTCAAGGTCATTTGAATAGTAAGCCGTGGTTAATGTTGATCAGAGGTCATATAGGCCCCTTGCCACTGACATCATACCACCAAAGATGAACAACGACTGCACGAGGAGGCTTTCTTTCATAAGCTTTGAAAACAACATGGCGGCTGCTTTCAATCTGCCGTTGGTCCATTCTTGCTGTCCGAGCAGTAAGTGTGAGCCAACCGGCGCCGGCCTCTTCGGCCCGGTGGGGTTTCCAGCTCACACGGGCAGCATGCAGATACTCATGATCTCATTTCCAATTAATGTGTTGAACCTTGGTGAAGTCCAAGTCCATTGTTACCCCCCTGCTGTATGGTTTGGGCAATTGTGGTGTTGTGGGCAAAGTCAGGCAAGACACACACACACACACACACACACAGATTTCAGTGCTTAATTAAATTCCGCACTGTATAGGTGATGAGATAAGCAGAATAAAGCGGCAGGAAGTCGTTCGTACGGCCTCTAATCTCTTTGGTATAGTGACGTGTCCCACCATTGTGCTCTGCTGGCACAGGAACACAATGCAGTCCCATGCAGCTGATTAAATGTATAGCATCCAGAGGGGAATTGAATTTCCCGTGTCTCTTACATTGTATGCACCCCCCCCCCCTGCTCTCTCTCGCTCTCTCTCTCGGCTAGACTGGCTGGCGGGCCAGCCCTACAAACGCAAATGTCCCCGTCTGACTGGCCGGTCATGTTTAGAGTGACTGACTGACTGACTTTGTTTATGCGTGTTCAGTAGTCCAGTAAGGAAATCACAGAAAGGTGAATCGGTTCATCTGGACACAGCGTTTAGTGGGAGAAAGGTTTCGCCACTCATCCAAGTGACTCCATCAGTCTCGCCTGGCTGCAGGTATCCCCCAACAGCACACTGGCAGAACAACCGAAGCCAACGATCGGTTTCATATGCAAATAGGCGGGACCATTGACTAGACTTCCAATGGCCATGTGTACTGTTCACAGAGGATTGGGAATGGTTGCAATCACAGCATTGTAAGATGATGACAGATGTACTCTTAGTCCCCCTCCCCTCGGTTCAGGGATGGTCGTTCCCTCTTCACATAGACGGCCTCTTTGACTCCCCGTTCAAACCAGCGTTCCTCCCTATCAAGGATGTGCACATCCTCATCCCTGAAAGAGTGGCCACTGGTCTGTAGATGGTGTGGACTGTGGAGTCCTGGCCTGACATGTTAGCTCTCCTGTGTTGTGTCATCCTCTTGGCCAACGTCTGTGTGGTTTCCCCGATGTGCAAGTCACATCAGTCCCCCTGGCACTTAACAGCACAGTGTTTGTGCCGGGGGTCCCGATCCTTGGGGTGGACCAGCTTCTGGCGCAGCGTGTTTTGGGGTTTGAAAGCAGCTGAGACGCGGTGTTGGAAAATACGCGTCTCAACTGTTCCGACACTCCCCCCACATACAAAATCACCACTGGTTTATGCTTAGACAGCCGGTGTCCTTCTCCTCTCTTCGATCCTCTGGATCAGCTGGTGCACTGTTTGGGCGTCTTCCTGGCTTTGACAAGCGTCCAGTTAGGATAACCACACTTAACCAGGGCCTGTTTAATGTGGGATTTCTCCCCTTCCCCGGCCGCTGTGTCGGTGGGGACGTTGTCAGCTCAGTGGTTCAGCGTCCTGATGACTCCTAGTTTGTGCTCCAGTGGATGATGAGAGTCAAACCTTAAGTACTGATCAGTATATGTTGGTTTATGGTAAACACCAACAATCAAATGTCCCCCATCACCAACTGCAACTTCACAGTATAAGAAGGCTAACCTGTCATGGTCCACATCCTCCCTGGTGAACTTGATGTGGTGCCCACAGAGTTAATGTGGTGGGTGAAATGTGGTACGTCCTGAGATTCGTCCACCAATCTGAACCAATGGCTAGGTGGTGCCCCTGGACAGGACATCAGAGCCCCCTTTTCCACTTCCTCCATGTACAAGTTGGCCACTACGCTACCCGGACGCCCATGACTGGTGAAATTCTAACTTCGTCGTAATTTTTTGTCCTTTTCTCGGCAGCCGACTCACGTTCACGAACTCGGTCACGCTCTCGTGCAGGCGACATCGTTTCCCCTTCTCCTTCCTCCTCGCAGTGAGCAGCGGGACGGAGCGCGCTACGTAACAAGGCGATATCGAAAAAGGAAAAAAACCTGAGTAATTCGTTAATTTTGTCATGTGACCTTGACTCTGCACGATGGAGTTGACACGCAGGAACTTTATTTTACAAGCGTGATGGGTCAAGAACAGTCATGAAACCATTCCACATTAAAAAGAAAACCTGAAGGACTGCGGGCCAGGCGTGAGGCCCTGTGCGGTCGCACACTTCGCACAGCCCATGCGACGGCTCTGCAAGCAGCGCTCTGCTTCAGGAGCGACCAGGCTGTGTGGCCTACGTGGAGGGCACGATCTGATACCGCCGTGTTGGAGTTGTTCCCACCACATCATGATTAAGGTTGCTCCAGGACCGTCACTGCAACGGATGTCATGATGTCATGATGTCGTGCCTTTGCAGCATGGGGAAAATACTGTAAAAATACCAAAGCTGAGCGTCCCGTTGCCTACCAACATGGGGCTCGCCGGTTCGAATCCCCGTGTTACCTCCGGCTTGGTCGGGCGTCCCTACAGACACAATAGGCCATGTCTGCGGATGGGTAGCTGAATGTGGGTATGTGTCCTGGTTCGATGCACTAGCGCCTCCTCTGGTTGGTTGGGGCACCTGTTCGGCGGGGAGGGGGAACTGGGGGGGAATAGCGTGATCCTCCCACGCGCTACGCCCCCCTGGTGAAACTCCTCACTGTCAGGTGAAAAGAAGCGGCTGGTGACTCCACATGTATGGGAGGAGGCATGTGGTAGTCAGCAGCCCTCCCCGGATCGGCAGAGGGGGTGGAGCAGCGACCAGGATGGCTGGGAAGAGTGGGGGTAATTGGACAGGTAAAATTGGGGCGAAAAAGGGGGGGGGTAAAAAAATACCAACGCTAACCTAACATAACCTCAACGTCAACCTAACTCTTGTTTCTTACCTTACCCTAACCTTAACCGATAGCTAACCTTAACCTAACCGAAAGCTAACCTTAACCTAACCGAAAGCTAACCTTAACCTAACCGATAGCTAACCTTAATCGATAGCTAACCTTAACCTAACCGAAAGCTAACCTTAACCTAACCAAAAGCTAACCTTAACCTAACCGATAGCTAACCTTAACCTAACCGAAAGCTAACCTTAACCTAACCGATAGCTAACCCTAACCTAACCGATAGCTAACCTTAACCTAACCGATAGCTAACCCTAACCTAACCGATAGCTAACCTTAACCTAACCAAAAGCTAACCTTAACCTAACCGATAGCTAACCCTAACCTAACCGATAGCTAACCTTAACCTAACCGATAGCTAACCTTAACCGATAGCTAACCTTAACCTAACCGAAAGCTAACTTTAACCTAACCGATAACTAACTTTAACCTAACCTTAACCTAACCTAAAGCTAACCTTAACCTAACCGAAAGCTAACCTTAACCTAACCGAAAGTTAACCTTAACCTAACCGATAGCTAACCTTAACCTAACCGATAGCTAACCTTAACCTAACCGAAAGCTAACCTTAACCTAACCGATAGCTAACCTTAACCTAACCGAAAGCTAACCTTAACCTAACCGATAGCTAACCTTAACCTAACCGAAAGCTAACCTTAACCTAACCGATAGCTAACCTTAACCTTAACTGATAGCTAACCTTAACCTAACCTAAAGCTAACCTTAACCTAACTGATAGCTAACCTTAACCTAACCGATAGCTAACCTTAACCTAACCGATAGCTAACCTTAACCTTAACTGATAGCTAACCTTAACCTAACCGATAGCTAACCTTAACCTAACTGATTGCTAACCTTAACCTAAGCGATAGCTAACCTTAACCTAACCGATAGCTAACCTTAACCTAACCCCACAACTGTCTTTTTGCCTGAGTCACAACAGCACGGCAGCACAACATGATTGGTCCGTTGCAGTGATGGTCCTGTAGCAACATTGATTATGATGTCATAGGAACAACACCAGTACTGCAATATCAGATACACCACGTGGAAGACAAGGGAGAACTGTATCCAGGGTCAGGGGTCAGTGGACCCACGCAGCCCTGATGTTGAAGGCACCTTCATCCAGAGTGGTTGTCCTTAATTTCTTCAGTTTTGGTTTCATTTCAGTTTCAATTGTGAAGTATTTCCTGTGGTTTGGTGGTATTATTGAATCATACTTTTACTTCCAATACTGATGACTGACTTTGTATTTGATGAACAGATGTTTCTCCCCAATTGTACTTGGCCAATTACCCCACTCTTCCGAGCCGTCCCGGTCTCTGCTCCACCCCCTCTGCCGATCTGCTCCACCCCCTCTGCCGATCCGGGGAGGGCTGCAGACTACCACATGCCTCCTCCCTAACACGTGGAGTCACCAGCCGCTTCTTTTCACCTGACAGTGAGTAGTTTCACCAGGGGGACGTAGCGCGTGGGAGGATCACGCTATTCCCCCCCAGTTCCCCCTCCCCCTCGAACAGGCACCCCAGCTGACCAGAGGAGGCGCTAGTGTGGCGACCAGAACACACACCCACATCCGGCTTCCCACCCGCAGACACAGCCAATTGTGTCTGTAGGGACGCCCGACCAAGCTGGAGGTAACACGGGGATTCGAACTGGCGATCCCCGTGTTGGTAGGCAACAGGATAGACAGCCACGCCACCCGGCTGCCCCATAAGGGAAAGTTTGGAGTTCTGTCTGTCTGTCTGTCTGTCTGTCTGTCTGTCTCTGTCTCTCTATTCTCTCGTCTTCTCTCTCTTCCTACCGATCTGCTTTCTCCCGAATGGCAGATGAGCCAAGGCCATGCCGTTTTCCCCTGCGAGACATCCCACCAAACATGTATGAGGCAGACGCTCTGACAGGCTGTCAACGTCACCGCTGTCCATCAAGGACACCCCGACTCCCGGAAACACACCCGTCATTCAGCAGCAGCAGGCAACAAAAAAGGGCACTGCGAATCTCATTCACTCCCCCTCTTTTCTTCTCCTGCCTTCAGACACTACGCCGGCTGTCCTCTTTCACTTTGTGACTTTATGAGGGTCTTTTTCCCTCAATCTCCCCTTTTCTCATTCAAATCCCCGTCTGTTTTTGTGCCGCAACTTGGGGAATCTGTGTGAAGTGTCTGTGTGTGTGTGTCCGTACAGCCCTTTTGTCTGGAAGTCCGTAAACTGCAGAATGAATTCCTTCCCTTAGCCCACGTTGGCGGGGGGGGGGGGGGGGTCCCTGCAGGACCGCCTCCATCTATTGCCAGTTGATTGCTGGGACGATGTTCGGACACTCGGTCGGTGACACTGCTCACTTAAACATCACACAGAGACAGTGAAACGACGGCGGGCTCAGAATAAGACGCCGCTTCCTTTCGGGCGGCGGGGACGATGATTGGATTTCTCAGTGGTCTCGCTCAGGGGCCCTCTGAGGAGACTTTGATGGACGGCGGCGCTGTGACTTTTTGATTCTCCCAGAGGAGATGGATTTCATTAGCAGATCTTACCCAGCTGTATAAACCGCCGCCGGTCCCCCCGGAGGACGGGAGCTCACAAGGCCGGACTGACATCAGTCACGCGGCTCCCTTCGGTTCCGCTCGGAACGCCGGGACACATTCCAGAGACTCATGAATAGTCAGGGGCGAGCGGTGGTCCTAGAGGGCCAGTCAAAGCTCCATTATCCAGTCATTGCTTTTGCCGCCGGGTGACACCGGCTCACCGTGTCGTACTCCCGCATGCTGTTATTATCGACAGGGCAGAATGGAGGGCATACGCACAATATAAGCACGTGCATAAGCACTATGTAGTTAGTGCATAAGCACTATGTAGTTAGTGCATAAGCACTATGTAGTTAGCAAGTGTGCTTGACCAAATACCCCACTCTTCCGAGCCGTCCCGGTCGCTGCTCCACCCCCTCTGCCGGCCCGGGGAGGGCTGCAGACTACCACACGCCTCCTCCCATACATGTGGACTTGCCAGCCGCTTCTTTTCACCTGACAGTGAGGAGTTTCACCAGGAGGACGTAGCACGTGGGAGGATCACACTATCCCCCCGAACAGGAGCCCCAGCTGGCCAGAGGAGGCGCTAGTGCAGTGACCAGGGCACACACACCCACATCCGGCTCCCCCATCCCAAACACGGCCAGTTGTGTCTTTAGGGACGCCCGAACAAGCCGGAGGTGACACGGGGATTCGAACCGGCGATCCCCGGACGCCCTTTTTATGTTCTCTTGAAAGGGGGAGTAAACCTTTTCCTTTTTTTTACATTTCTGTAGGTGGATATATATATATTCAGGAAGACTCCCTGAGATCGAAATCCCATTTGCAAGTGAGACCCGAGGACAGAATAAAATAAAATAAAAATAAATAACGATGGTGCACGGCAGTATATGATAGTAAAATAGCAAGGCCCTTCATATAGACAACAGCCTGACAGCTCATAAATAAGTGTATTCTACGATATCCCGGGCGTAGGTGTGGAAAGGGAATAAAAATACAAGCGTATTTTGTGAAAGAGTCGCTCCTTAAGAATCAATAAAACCTCACAGCAGGTTTCTTTTTGAATGGCCCTATCAATATCAGTTTGTCAGGTTCCAGTCCGCCCTGTGGATTATTCCAGACGAATGGGGCGAAATATCCGAGGGCTGTCTTTGTGAGATTATTATTAACTGCAGGAACATGTAGTGTCAGCAGAGCCGCTGCAGGGCCGTGCCAAGTGTGCAGGCCGGGCGCGGGGCCCCGAGGGCCCCGAGGGCCCCGCACCCGGCCTGCAAGCCTGCAGTGCTTTTTAATATGTAATTTTTTATGACCCAACTTGCTTCTGAAAAGAAATTCCTCTGTCGATTCCGTTATGCACAGGCAAGGTCACATGAAAAAAGCTAACAAGTTGGGAAGACGTTTTTATTGTGGATATTGTGCTGTGGGCGGCACGGTGGCGCAGTGGTTAGCGCGGTCGCCTCACAGCAAGGAGGGCTTGGGTTCGAGCCCCGGGGTAGTCCAACCTTGGGGGTCGTCCTCTGTGTGGAGTTTGCATGTTCTCCCCGTGCCTGCGTGGGTTTCCGCCGGGGGCTCCGGTTTCCTCCCACAGTCCAAAGACATGTAGGTCAGGTGAATCAGCCATACTAAATTGTCCCAGGGTGTGGATGTGTGGATGTGTGTGTGTGTGGGCCCTGTGATGGACTGGCGGCCTGTCCAGGGTGTCTCCCCGCCTGCCCCCCAGTGACTGCTGGGACAGGCTCCAGCATGCCTGCTACCCAAATTCGTATAAGTGGCTTGGATAACGGATGGATGGATACTGCGCTGGTACATAGTGCGTGCTCCATCCCGCTGCTCACTGTGAGGAAGAAGGAGAAGCGAAACGATGTCGGCCGCACGAGAGCTCGACCAATTTTGTAAACACTAGTCGGGTGAAGGGAAAAGGAGAAAAGAAAAAATGAAAACGATGGAATCCTCACTGTGAGGATCGCTGGATAAATTTGTCGGCACTTCCAGAGATGTGGCGGCTGAGCGGGTGTCCGGAGCCACCGGGTGCCTGTGACTGGGACCGTAGGCTGCGTGTAATGACCGGTCTGAAAAATGATCTAAATCCATTATCCAAATCCATCCATCCATTATCCACACCGCTTATCCTGCTCTCAGGGTCGCAGGCATGCCGGAGCCTGTCCCAGCAGTCATTGGGCGGCAGGCAGGGAGACACCCTGGACAGGCTGCCAGGCCATCACAGGTATCACAGGTATGTGTAAATAAAAAAAAAAAAGAAATGTTCAGTTAAGGGCCACCGAGCTAACAAGATCCTCCAGAAGGCACAGAGCCAGCTGCCGAACCAACAGGCGAGACGAACCAATTTCGCCATCGACACTTTCCCAGATAGCAACACTGCTGTGGCCCGGACCCGTCCCACACCCGACACTTTCATTCGGCCCACATACCGCGTGGAATGATGGCACTTGAGCGGTCCGCTCCTGTTTGCCAGATCTGGGCCAGAACCAAGCCGTAGCAATGCCGCATGTGCCACATATTTGCCAAAGGTGGCCCCTATTTGTTTTGTGATATTTGGGCCATATTCACCATTTACCACACGGGCCACTTCAGGGTCACATCCGGATCACATGTTGCCGAGAGCACCGCATCTTTGCCAGAAAAGGTCCACATTTGATTTGGCATATTTGGACCATATTTACTATTACACATGTGGGCCACGTCAGGCTCACATCCATTTTGTCAGGGCCAGAAGAAGGCCACCAGTGCCGCATCATGGCCTGAAGTGGCCCACATCCGGGCGTTATCTGGGAGACGGGGTCCCGTGACAACCAAATGCCAACACGCATACAGTGAAAAATGATCTAAAATCGGAATGAAATGCAGCCTATAGACAGGTGCGTTTCTGAACATTTTGGGGCCTTAAGCGACATCTCACAGTGCCCCCCCCCCCCCCCCAAACTCAAACCACTGTCATGTTAACCCTTGACAGGCGCAATTTGCATCCACATTAACGTCCCTTCTTCTCGGCTGAATTGCTCACATAGTATGCATCGCAGCGACAAGGGGCCCATATCAAATGAAATGGAATGACTTGAGCTTTCCGATGGCGCTAGTTGCTCGTCTCTGGGGCAAAATGTTAGCAAGAAAAATAGGTTTGAATTTGATTCAAATTTAATCATAATTACAGTCTGTGTACAGCTCTGTGTCCATCTCCACACTCATTACTCTTGTTGGAATTACTCATGAACTCGTCGCTGCATAGATAAGGAACACATATCACAAGAAAGAGCAGAACTGGAGCTTTGTAAAGATGGTAGTCTCATATTTGTACATGCCAAATTAATCACGTTATGAAGACAGATCCAACTTTCTGCAAAGTAATGTTTTTACTCTCACAGAAGGTTGAATCAGTTCATCTGGACACGTTTATTGAGAGAAAGTCTCAGCTGACTGCAGGTGTCCCCACCCTTATAAACTATACAGTGGCATAACGACTGAAGCCAACGACCAGTTTCATATGCAAATTACCGTGACCATTAACTAGGGTTACAATGGCCATGTGTACTATTCACAGAGGATTGGGGAATGGTTGCAATCACAGCATTGTAAGATGGTGACAGATGTACTGTTAACCCCCCCCCCCCAGTTCAGTGATGGTCATTCCCTCTTCACATAGATGGCCTCTTTGACTCCCCGTTCAAACCAGTGTTCCTCCCTATCAAGGATGTGCACATCCTCATCCCTGAAAGAGGGGCCACTGGCCTGTAGATGGTGTAGACTGTGGAGTCCTGGCCTGTAGATGGTGTAGACTGTGGAGTCCTGGTCTGTAGATGGTGTAGACTGTGGAGTCCTGGCCTGACGTGTCAGCTCTCCTGTGTTGTGCCATCCTCTTGGCCAGCGTCTGTTTGGTTTCCCCAACATACAAGTCACAGCAATCTCCTGGCACTTAACAGTGTACACTGTATTGCTCTGTTTGTGCCGGGGAACCTGATCCTTGGGGTGGACCAAGTTCTGGCACAGCGTGTTTTGGGGTTTGAAAGCAACTGAGACGCGGTGTTTTGAAAATACGCATCTCGGCTTTTCTGACACTCCGGCCACATACAGCATCACCACTGGTTTACGCTTAGACAGCTGGTGTCCTTCTCCTCTCTTCGATCCTCTCAATCAGCTGGTGCACTGTTTGGGCATCTTCCTGGCTTTGACAAGCATCCAGTTAGGGTAACCACACTTAACCAGGGCCTGTTTAATGTGGGATTTCTCCCCTTCCCCGGCCACTGTGTCGGTGGTTCAGCATCCTGATGACTCCTAGTTTGTGCTCCAGTGGCTGATGAGAGTCAAACCTTAAGTAGTGATCAGTATGTGTTGGTTTTCGGTAAACATCAACAATCACATGTCCCCCATCACCAATTGTAATTTCACAGTGTAAGAAGGCTAACCTGTCATTGTCCACATCCTCCCTGGTGAACTTGATGTGGTGCCTGCCCACAGAGTTAATGTGGTGGGTGAAATGTGCTACATCCTGAGATTTAATTTAACCCAGGTGTCGTCCACAAATCTGAACCAATGGCTAGGTGGTGTCCCTGGATAGCCCTCAAGCACTCAGGACGTCTGTGATTTCCTTAGCTGGATTACTGAGCATGCACAAAGACCATGCCTTTACTCAACTCTTCACCTATTTTGACGCTCCTGCTTCTTGGTTGAATAAGTCACAACATCCCTGTGGCTTCACAACATACCGCATGTCAAAATAAACAGTGGAACTTAACCTTTTTGTTGATGCAGGTTGTTTCTCTGTGAAACAAAGTGTTGTCCGGTAATGTAGTTCTGAAATTATGGCAAATTTCTACACTGTCTTCAACATAACGCTGACCTTAGATTCCACTTTGTATATAAAAGAAACACAAAATAATTCCTTTGCTTTTCATTGCAATGATTCAAAAGTTGTGATGAAAAGATGTGCGCAGTACTGACCAGTACTCAAAGTGGGCCTGTACTCACCAGTACACAGTACCAGCACTTCCAAATTTTATTCTTTAGCTCAGCATGACTTTCTCTTGTGCACCGGCACGGCACGTCTCACCAGCTGCCGGTACAGTGTCCTGCCCTCTCCGTATCAGCTCCTCTGGGCGACTCATAATGGCCCTAAATAAACTGCATCACTCAGGGGGCACTGGGGGGGCACTACGTGATGCTCATTTGTTCCTGTTCTCGCCTGCCTGCTTCTCTCTGTCGGCAGCCGGCCTACGTAATGTCACATTAACCTTACAGTAACAGCCTGAAGGACAACTGGACATGGAGTGTGGTGTTGCAGAGGGGCTCAGTCAGCGTGACACGTGTTGCAGAGGGGCTCAGTCGGCGTGATGCATGTTGCAGAGGGGCTCAGTCAGCGTGACACGTGTTGCAGAGGGGCTCAGTCAGCATGGTGCATGTTGCAGAGGGGCTCAGTCGGCGTGATGCATGTTGCAGAGGGGCTCAGTCGGCGTGATGCATGTTGCAGAGGGGCTCAGTCGGTGTGATGCATGTTGCAGAGGGGCTCAGTCGGCGTGATGCATGTTGCAGAGGGGCTCAGTCGGCGTGATGCATGTTGCAGAGGGGCTCAGTCGGCGTGATGCATGTTGCAGAGGGGCTCAGTCGGCGTGATGCATGTTGCAGAGGGGCTCAGTCGGTGTGACGCATGTAGCAGAGGGGCTCAGTCGGCGTGATGCATGTTGCAGAGGGGCTCAGTCGGCGTGATGCATGTTGCAGAGGGGCTCAGTCGGCGTGATGCATGTTGCAGAGGGGCTCAGTCGGCGTGACATGTTGCAGAGGGGCTCAGTAAGCATGACGCATGTTGCAGAAGGGCTCAGTTGGCATGATGCATGTTGCAGAGGGGCTCAGTCGGCGTGATGCATGTTGCAGAGGGGCTCAGTCGGCGTGATGCATGTTGCAGAGGGGCTCAGTCGGCGTGATGCATGTTGCAGAGGGGCTCAGTCGGCGTGATGCATGTTGCAGAGGGGCTCAGTCAGCATGACGCATGTTGCAGAGGGGCTCAGTCGGCATGACACATGTTGCAGAGGGGCTCAGTAAGCATGACGCATGTTGCAGAGGGGCTCAGTTGGCATGATGCATGTTGCAGAGGGGCTCAGTCGGCGTGATGCATGTTGCAGAGGGGCTCAGTCGGCGTGATGCATGTTGCAGAGGGGCTCAGTCGGCGTGATGCATGTTGCAGAGGGGCTCAGTCGGCGTGATGCATGTTGCAGAGGGGCTCAGTCGGCGTGACGCATGTTGCAGAGGGGCTCAGTCGGCGTGATGCATGTTGCAGAGGGGCTCAGTCAGCGTGACGCATGTTGCAGAGGGGCTCAGTCGGTGTGACGCATGTTGCAGAGGGGCTCAGTCGGCGTGATGCATGTTGCAGAGGGGCTCAGTCGGCGTGATGCATGTTGCAGAGGGGCTCAGTCGGCGTGACGCACTGGAAGTGGAGCGAGGAGAACGTGTCGGGTTCTGCTGAGAATGCAAGGAACCAAAGGCATCCCGTCCTGATGACTTCACCGCACCACACTCTAAGCCCGGTGTAGGGGGGCTCCACAGGTGAATGGTTACAGCGCGTACCACATGGCCACACTGTCGCAACGTTGCCGGTTCGATTCCTGCTGGCCACCTTTGTTGCATGTCACAGCCCTCTCTCTCGCCCTCACTTCCTGTCTGCGTCTCCCTTGCCACTGTCTAATTAAAAGGTAGAAATAATAATGGTAAAAAACACGTGAGTGAGGGGAGTACTGGTACTTAGACTTTTCCTCTTCAGGCACGGATAATGACCAAGATAAGATCTTAAAAGTAAAGGCGGTGAAATTACCCTAAAAGCAGCCTCGGGCTAATGGGGTTAATATCCCTGAATGACTGGGCATACTTTATTATCCATAAAGCGTTGAATTAACAAATAAAACACAATATGAAGACAATCAATAGCTATGTACAAGAAAAAAAAATTTTTAGAAAACGAAAATGTAAGTTTTTTTTGGGGGGGGGGCCCAACCCTCCCCCCCCAAAAAAAAAAACTTGCATCCTAGAAAAGGGAATTCTGTGTGCTTATGCGATAGTCTGTGAGGGGTGTGTTCATGGTGTTCTTCAGAATTTCTGTTTCCTTGATTTTTTTTTTGATGCAAAGTCATCAATAATGTCGTCGTATGACAGCCCCCTGTTTCTGGGGGGGGGGGAGACACCCCATGGGGGCTCCCTGGTGGTTAGAGAGTTCATTGCTGTCACTTATAATGCAAATAAGTAAAAGCGGCCCCGGCTACAGACCTGAAATGTTGAAGTGTTGCACACTGTCACACTTCAGCATGCCGAAATAAAGTGACAGCTGAGCTGACTTGAAGATGTACAGCCGATAGCTTTACAGTTCATTCCTCTGAAAGACCGCAGCAGCAGAACGTCACAGCTGGGACTGTGTGCATGATGCTGCTGTGTTATTCTACTTCACCTAGATTACGCATGCAGTCAAACTAGAATAGCTACATGTGTGTGTATGACCATGATTCATGCACATATCGTCAATGAGTAGAGCGTCGCACGTCAAGTTCGCACAGGGCCTCACCCCACCCCCACCCCCCCACCCCCCACGATGGTGCTGAGTGCCAGCCAGTCATCAGAACGGGCTTGATAAGTCTGTATATACTGTCTTGGGCACAGGAGTGACAATAAACCAGGTGGTAATTTTTGAAGTAGTCCTTTGTAGAAGAATGGATAGAAGTACTGATCTCACCTGACAGAGAGGGAGGGCAAGCCCACCTCATGGTACACAAGACACAGTGATGGGGGCCGTATGGGTTGTCAGTAATAGATGTAAGAGCTGAGTGATGGACAGCGTCTAGATGTTTAAGGTTAGAGGCAGGAGCATGTCTGTAAATACCATCACCACAATCCAACACAGAGAGGAAGGTTGCTTCCACCGTCCTCTTCCTACAATACAAAGGGAAACAGGACCTGACCCTAGACATAAACACCAAGCTGCATCCTTGAGTTGCGACGTAAGTTGTCCATATGGGTTTTAAAAGTAAACTTGTCATCAGTTCAGATGCCTAAATATTTATAATGAAGAACTTTGTCAATACGTCTACCCTTTAACATGCAGATCTGAAGACCACTATCAGTTCCCTTTGCTCTCGAGCAAACCCTAAACTTTGTTTTACCTGCATTTAAAACAAGTTTAAGGTTAAGAAGGACATACTGTAGGGGATCGCCGGTTCGAATCCCCGTGTTACCTCTGGCTTGGTTAGGCGTCCCTACAGACACAATTGGCCGTGTCTGCGGGTGGGAAGCTGGATGTGGGTATGTGTCCTGGTCGCTGCACTAGCGCCGCCTCTGGTTGGGCGGGGCGCCTGTTTGGGGATAGTGCGATCTTCCCACCTGCTACATCCATTCCTGCCCCGCCGTGACACCTACAGTATGTCCTTATTCAACGTATTCTCATGATACGGTTCGTGTGTTATGGTACGAAAAGTTATGCACAGTTGTTTGTGGATAATCCTGCGAATGTCCCACGACACGAGCGATTCAGCAGAGCGCCTGCGCAATCCTCTGCAGTGCCGAACAGCTTCCCTCCACTACAGGCAAGGCTACTTCCCTCCACTACAGGTAAGGCTACTTCCCTCCACTACAGGTAAGGCTACTTCCCTCCACTACAGGCAAGGCTACTTCCCTCCACTACAGGCAAGGCTACTTCCCTCCACTACAGGCAAGGCTACTTCCCTCCACTACAGGTAAGGCTACTGCCCTCCACCACAGGCAAGGCTACTTCCCTCCACTACAGGTAAGGCTACTGCCCTCCACTACAGGCAAGGCTACTTCCCTCCACTACAGGCAAGGCTACTTCCCTCCACTACAGGTAAGGCTACTTCCCTCCACTACAGGCAAGGCTACTTCCCTCCACCACAGGCAAGGCTACTTCCCTCCACTACAGGCAAGGCTACTTCCCTCCACTACAGGCAAGGCTGCTTCCCTCCACTACAGGTAAGGCTGCTTCCCTCCACTACAGGCAAGGCTGCTTCCCTCCACTACAGGCAAGGCTACTTCCCTCCACTACAGGCAAGGCTACTTCCCTCCACTACAGGTAAGGCTACTTCCCTCCACTACAGGCAAGGCTACTTCCCTCCACTACAGGCAAGGCTACTTCCCTCCACTACAGGCAAGGCTACTTCCCTCCACTACAGGTAAGGCTGCTTCCCTCCACTACAGGCAAGGCTACTTCCCTCCACTACAGGTAAGGCTAATTCTCTCCACTACAGGCAAGGCTACTTCCCTCCACTACAGGCAAGGCTACTTCCCTCCACCACAGGCAAGGCTCCTTCCCTCCACCACAGGCAAGGCTACTTCCCTCCACCACAGGCAAGGCTACTTCCCTCCACTACAGGCAAGGCTAATTCTCTCCACTACAGGCAAGGCTACTTCCCTCCACTACAGGTAAGGCTACTTCCCTCCACTACAGGTAAGGCTACTTCCCTCCACTACAGGCAAGGCTACTTCCCTCCACCACAGGCAAGGCTACTTCCCTCCACTACAGGCAAGGCTACTTCCCTCCACCACAGGTAAGGCTACTTCCCTCCACCATAAGCAAGGCTACTTCCCTCCACCACAGGTAAGGCTACTTCCCTCCACCACAGGCAAGGCTACTTCCCTCCACTACAGGCAAGGCTACTTCCCTCCACTACAGGTAAGGCTACTTCCCTCCACTACAGGCAAGGCTACTTCCTTCCACTACAGGCAAGGCTACTTCCCTCCACTACAGGCAAGGCTACTTCCCTCCACTACAGGCAAGGCTACTTCCCTCCACTGCAGGTAAGGCTACGGTAAGGCTAATTCCCTCCACTACAGGCAAGGCTACTTCCCTCCACCACAGGTAAGGCTACTTCCCTCCACTACAGGTAAGGCTACTTCCCTCCACCACAGGTAAGGCTACTTCCCTCCCCCACAGGTAAGGCTACTTCCCTCCCCCACAGTTAAGGCTACTTCCCTCCACTACAGGTAAGGCTACTTCCCTCCCCCACAGGCAAGGCTACTTCCCTCCCCCACAGGCAAGGCTACTTCCCTCCACTACAGGTACGGCTACTTCCCTCCACCACAGGTAAGGCTACTTCCCTCCACTACAGGTAAGGCTACTTCCCTCCCCCACAGGCAAGGCTACTTCCCTCCACCACAGGCAAGGCTACTTCCCTCCACCACAGGCAAGGCTACTTCCCTCCACTACAGGCAAGGCTGCTTCCCTCCACTACAGGTAAGGCTACTTCCCTCTACCACAGGTAAGCCTACTTCCCTCCACTACAGGTAAGGCTACTTCCCTCCACCACAGGTAAGCCTACTTCCCTCCACTACAGGCAAGGCTACTTCCCTCCACTACAGGTAAGGCTACTTCCCTCCACCACAGGCAAGGCTGCTTCCCTCCACTACAGGTAAGGCTACTTCCCTCCACCACAGGTAAGGCTACTTCCCTCCACTACAGGCAAGGCTACTTCCCTCCACCACAGGTAAGGCTACTTCCCTCCACTACAGGCAAGGCTACTTCCCTCCACTACAGGTAAGGCTATGTGTTGAAACTGCGAATTCAAATAGCTAGTTTGCCATGTTGTTTGTCAACAACAAAAACAGTGTTTGACAAATTTGACTGATCAACGTTTTGCAGAGTAGCTTGTTACCAACTTCACTTGTTAAGATTCTGTAAGATTTGATGATTTGTGACATAGCTAGGATAGCTAGGCTAATGATAATGGGTTAGGGTTAGGGTTAAGAGAAACGTCCGCCATTTTGTTGTTTTTACGACAGCCCGGGTCACGTGATCACAGCCTGGCCCACGATTACGTGGGCTACATACGAATGTCAGTGCATTACTTTTCGTACGTTTTACTACGATCTGGGAATGAGAACAACCTGCCTTATTTTAGTTGTTTAAGTATTTAATTATTTTGGATTTTTTTTTTCCTCCTTTTTCTCCCAATTGTATCCGGCCAATTACCCCACTCCCGGTCGCTGCTCCACCCCCTCTGCTGATCCGATCCGGGGAGGGCTGCAGACTACCACATGCCTCCTCCCATACACGTGGAGTGGCCAGCCGCTTGTCAGTACACTGGGAGCGCCATTACGGCCAGCAGGGTTGATTGCGTTCCAGATATGCGTGCGTACACTAGAAGGACCAAGACGGTCATTTTGACCGTTTTGGATTTTCAAAGTTTAATAACTGGGGGGGGGGGTACAGACCAGCCGCTGCCTGGGCGCTCCTAAAATTACATGCATTTGCATTAAAATGAGTTTTAGATCAATTGCACAAAAAAAGTTGTGATAAGATCTACCTAAAACGACCATAAGCGGTCAGAATGACGGACTTGTAATTTGCGCGTGACCGTGCGCGTCACGTCAGTATTGCAGCGAAATCGGGGGGGGGCAGCCCGGGAACCGCCACACCCGGTACGCGAACCCGTGTCTTCTGCGCCGCAAGCGACAACGTTAACCAGTCGACTAAAGGGTCTGACCCGTTAGTCAAGGACCGACGTGTCTACTTATCCGTGCACGTTACACTATTTATGACGTGTGTTGTCGCGTCATTCCCTTCGTGAGGTTCGTTGCTGTGTCCTACAAACACACCAGCGTCCTCCAGTGGAGAGAAATAGTCTAAACTTGACGTGTGATGATGTCCGACATGTCTGGGAAAATAGTGTTAAAAGTTGTTAAAATGTTAATTCTTCTGTCAGTTGGCCTCTTAACAGACACGCTAACTTATGTAGTGCGTCGATGTGTCAACGTGAGGGGACAGACACGGTGGAGAGGGGGCTGCGTGGGGCAGCCCACGTAGGCGTTGGCGTGGGGCGTGAGGGGACAGACACGGTGGAGAGGGTGCTGCGTGGGGCAGCCCGCGTAGGCGTAGGCGTAGGCGTGGGGCTTGGGAGGACAGAACTCACTGAAATAGTTCAGTGTTCTGCAAAAACACCACCCTGCAAATACACAGAAGAGTCTCGGCGGTTTTAATTAATTTTTCGGTTTTAATTTGATTTGGTTAATTCAGTTGATAAGGACATCACAGACGCGTGGGGGTGGGGGGGGGTCAGGTGACCGCTGTGGACGCAGCGCAGAATAGAAAGTAATCCTCGCTGAGTGGCGGTGTGTGCTGCTGCGGGGTCGCGGTCTGCGTTTGACCGGCCGTTTGACGCACACGGCTGTGAAATGTGTTTCATTTATTTGTGCGTTCAGCGTGCGGCTGTTCTATCGTCTCACAATCTAGGCTAACACAATAAACAGGCGTAGGAAGTGGGGGGGGGAGCGGGCAAACTCAATTTCACCTCGACTGCGCCGACATGCTTACAGTGAAATGAAAACTCGCCTAACGAAAAGGCCCCGCTAAAAAAAAACAAAAAAAGAGGAGTCACCTCCTCCTTATTAGATTTCTCCTTGTGTCTGGGTGTGCACGCTGAGGCGGCGGCTACGAATGGAGACCAGACTCGGACGCACACCCACGCACACGTGCACGCGCGCACAGCTTGTGAGCTGGCACTAACCACACACATGACCTCACACAGGCCGGTGTGGGGGGGGCTCTCTGACTGCGGCGGTGCGCTTGGCCTGAAGGGTACATGTGTTCCACGGGAGGACGGAGTCATAACACCTTCCTCATAAATAAACCAGCACCCAGCTCACCTCAGAGACTTCACCCGACACGGCCGGGGCGTGCTGCACCAGACAACACGTCCTACATCGACCCGGCATACGCGGTGTCGTGCAGGTCACCCCCCACCCCCCCGTGGCTCCCCAGGCTCGGGTGTGTTTTGCCCCGCAGCTCGTGACGCCACCTGCTAGGCTAGTTCCACTCCCAGCCCGGTTTCAAGGGGGACTCCTGCTGCTGGTCTGTTATAAACGTGTTGTCGCCCAAACGGTTTGGTGGCACGTTCATCCTGCGCCCCCGCGGCTAGGGGACGCGCCGTACCGCTACCTACTTCCTGTAGCTTCCGTGTGTTGCCGCTAATGCTCGGGTTTTTCCAGCTTGCTTAAAACCAGGACCCCAACTGACATTTCACATCATTTATGAGAATTGTGTTTGGGGTCAAGTGGACACTGCTTTATGGGCATTACATTTCCTCAGTACGGGTTAGTCATGCGGCGTCCCACCCAGCCCTGGAAGTCCAAATCTCCACCATCCCACTAGGAAAAATGGAAAAAGTGGAATTCTACAATCCCAAATTCACCAGGAGGCGCTTACATGACATCACGAGAACATGGCGGCACGCAGGGATGAACACACTGTTTTGTTTTTTTTGGATTATTCCCCTTTTTCTCCCAATTGTACCCGGCCAATGTCCCCACCCTTCCGAGCCGTCCCGGTCGCTGCTCCACCCCCTCTGCCCATCCGGGGAGGGCTGCAGACTACCACAAGTCTCCTCCCATACATGTGGAGTCACCAGCCGCTTCTTTTCACCTGACAGTGAGGAGTTTCACCAGGGGGATGTAGTGCGTGGGAGGAGCACGCTATTCCCCCCCAGTCACTCCTCCCCCCTGAACTGGCGCCCCCACCAACCAGAGGAGGCGCTAGTGCAGCGACCAGGACACATACCCACATCCGGCCTCCCACCCACAGATACAGCCAATTGTATCTGTAGAGATGCTCGACCAAGCCGGAGGTAATACGGGGACTCGAACCGGCGATCCCCGTGTTGGTATACAACGGAATAGACCGCCACGCCACCCGGAGGTCCCCTGTTAATTATAAACAACCGTCTTAAATCAGTTTTGAGCTATTATGATGCCTTGTTGAGTCGAATTTCCTGCACGGCGTGGTAATAAAACCTGTATGTAGCCACGCGGGTTAATCACGAACCCTCAGCTAGCGCTTCGTTAGCAAGCGTGGCTGTTCAACATAGAACAAGAGACATTCAGCTGGCCAAGCTCCAGACTGAAACACTCGGTGGTTGCAAGTCAGAAAAGTGAAGGTGAAACTTCTTGCATCCGCCTTTATTTAGCACAGGTGGTGTCAAGGCTCGCAGGTGAAACCAGGCAGGCCAGCAAAACTGGAATTCAACCAATCAGCCTTACAAACGTACTCAAGTGACAGCAAACAAATCTTTGCAAATATCTGTTAATTTTGCACGGACTGTTCGCAATCTATGACGCGTGAACTGGATTTTGAGTTTTAAATCCGGATGCGTGGGCCGTATGGGTCGATGCGAGGACTCAGTCCAAGTGACACGACGTCAGCATGAGCTTAAAGAACACATGTAAGAGTCACAACTACAAATAATGCACCGTTAGCTCTCGTAGTTCTGGGTTCGAGCCCCCGGGGTAGTCCGACCTTGGGGGTCGTCCCGGGTCGTCTTCTGTGTGGAGTTTGCATGTTCTCCCCGTGTCTGTGTGGGTTTCCTCTGGGGGCTCCGGTTTCCTCCCACAGTCCAAAGACATGTAGGTCAGGTGAATCGGCCGTACTAAATTGTCCCTAGGTGTGTGTGTGTGTGTCCTATGATTGACTGGCGGCCTGTCCAGGGTGTCTCCGCCTGCCGCCCAATGACTGCTGGGACAGGCTCCAGCATCCTCGCGACCCTGAGAGCAGGATAAGCGGTTTGGATAATGGCTGGGTGGGTAGCTCTTGCAGTACTATTCTGTAATATTGTCATGCATTAATCTCCAGTTGGTATGTGTGTGACCTCTGCTGACCCTGGCAGGTTGAGGTGAATATGAGATATAAAGAAATGAGAGTTAGCTGTTAAAAGAGCTGTTGAACAAGAGACACTAGGAAACACAGCTTAGAAATAAAGGAGCTGTTGTCGGGGATGTGCTTGACTGTGGTGCCATGTTGGCTTTGCTATGAGAGCGGATTGACGCCAGTTTCACCCCATTTTTCTGCCCTGAGACGTTTTGCCCGCCCACATGTAACTGGCTATGAACTGGTTTCCCTAGAAGAGACCAGTCACCAGTTACACACCATCAGTCCAGTAAGTCCATGCGAGTTAGTCTGTTTCAGGTATAGAGGAAGAGAGGGAGGGTTTTACATATTGCGTTTAGCCTATTTGCTGACTGCTCGCATCTTGATTGACAGCTTGTCACTGCAATACTGGAACACGTCCCCCAAATGCTCCAAGGAAAAGCCCAATGCCTTATCACGACGGACACATGCTACTGCAGTGCATTTTGCAATCAAAATGGCTTGCAAATGCACCATACAGTAGTCACCGTCCAAGAGAAAAGAAACCGAACACCAGCCAGGATGACTGTCGGAACCGCCGGTCTGCATGAGCTAGCAGTTAGCTTAGCCTGCCCCGCTTCCTCGTCCTTCCTGTCAAACCGGCAGGGCCGTGGTCCCTGGGCCCACAGGACGCAGCAGACCAGCCTCTCCCAGCTGACCCGGTCTCCGAGCCAGACACCCTTGACACACCTCCCCGCACTCCACATGACAACACCAAAAACACAGTCAATGCTTGGCGAGGCCGCCGCCAGACCGCCCTCAGTGTTATCAGGTCTGCCGGTCTGTATGGGCTAGCCGTTAGCTTAGCCAGCCCCGCTTCCACGTCCTATCAGACTGCCCTCGGTGTATCTTCTTCGGGCACAGCTCCAGGCAGGGCCGTGGTCCCTGGGCCCACAGGACGCAGCAGACCAGCCTCTCCCAGCTGACCCAGCGCCAGCTCTCCCAGCCAGACACCCTCGACACACCTCCCCGCACTCCACATGACGACACCAAAAACACAGTCAATGCTAGGCGAGGCCGCCGCCAGACCGCCCTCGGTGTTATCAGCACGGCCAGTCTGCATGGGCTAGCCGTTAGCTTAGCCAGCCCCGCTTCCACGTCCTATCAGACCGCCCTCGGTGTTTCTTCTTCGGGCACAGCTCCAGGCAGGGCCGTGGTCCCTGGGCCCACAGGACGCAGCAGACCAGCCTCTCCCAGCTGACCTAGCGCCAGCTCTCCCAGCCAGACACCCTCGACACACCTCCCCGCACTCCACATGACGACACCAAAAACACAGTCAACGCTAGGCGAGGCCGCCGCCAGACCGCCCTCGGTGTTATCAGGTCTGCCGGTCTGTATGGGCTAGCCGTTAGCTTAGCCAGCCCCGCTTCCACGTCCTATCAGACCACCCTCGGTGTTTCTTCTTCGGGCACAGCTCCAGGCAGGGCCGTGGTCCCTGGGCCCACAGGACGCAGCAGACCAGCCTCTCCCAGCCGATCCAGCGCCAGCTCTCCCAGCCATCAAACAAAGACACAAACTTAGATGCGGACGTGGACAAAGACACTGCATGGACGGTACTGGGTGAGACCGCTGCAAACATAAGTTCGCGCCTCCATCTTCCCACACCGGAAGCGGAATCACGTTTCTAAACGAAGCTGTTCCAAAGTACAGCGTTTACCGATGCCGCGTTTCGATCGAACATGAAGCAGTGACTATGAAAATAACACCAGATTCAAAATCTGAATATCAAAA